>NW_026043231.1:0-48340 GCF_023856365.1 Brienomyrus brachyistius | reverse complement strand
CATATTAGCATATTAGCATATTAGCATATTAGCATATTAGCATATTAGATATTAGCATATTAGCATATTAGCATATTAGCATATTAGCATATTAGCATATTAGCAATATTAGCATATTAGCATATTAGCATATAGCATATTAGCATATTAGCATATTAGCATATTAGCATATTAGCATATTAGCTATAGCATATTAGCATATTAGCATATTAGCATATTAGCAAATTAGCATAGCATATTAGCATATTAGCATATTAGCATAATTAGCATATTAGCATATTAGCATAGCATATTAGCATATTAGCATATTATAGCATATTAGCATATTAGCATATTAGCATAGCATAGTTAGCAGTATTAGCATATTAGCATATTAGCATAGCATGCATATAGCATATTAGCATATTAGCATATTAGCATATTAGCATATTAGCATAGCGTGTTAGCGTATTAGCATATTAGCATATTAGCATATTAGCATATTAGCATATTAGCATATTAGCATATTAGCATATTAGCATATTAGCATATTAGCATATTAGCATATTAGCATATTAGCATAGCATATTAGCATATTAGCATATTAGCATATTAGCATATTAACATATTAGCATAGCATATTAGCATATTAGCATATAAGCATATTAGCATATTAGCATATTAGCATATTAGCATATTAGTATATTAGCATATTAGCATAGCATATTAGCATATTAGCATATTAGCATATTAGCATATTAGCATATTAGCATATTAGCATAGCATATTAGCATATTAACATAACATATTAGCATATTAGCATAGCATATTAGCATATTAGCATATTAGCATATTAGCATATTAGCATATTAGCATATTAGCATATAGCATAGCATATTAGCATATTAGCATATTAGCATATTAGCATATTAGCATATTAGCATAGCGTGTTAGCGTGTTAGCGTATTAGCGTATTAGCATAGCATATTAGCATATTAGCATATTAGCATATTAGCATATTAGCATATTAGCATATTAGCATATTAGCATATTAGCATAGTATATTAGCATATTAGCATATTAGCATATTAGCATAGCATATTAGCATATTAGCATATTAGCATATTAGCATAGCATATTAGCATATTAGCATATTAGCATATTAGCATAGCGTGTTAGCGTATTAGCATATTAGCATATTAGCATATTAGCATAGCATATTAGCATATTAGCATAGCATATTAGCATATTAGCATATTAGCATATTAGCATATTAGCATAGCGTGTTAGCATATTAGCGTATTAGCATATTAGCATATTAGCATATTAGCATATTAGCATAGCATATTAGCATATAAGCATAGCATATTAGCCTATTAGCATATTAGCATATTAGCATATTAGCATATTAGCATATTAGCATATTAGGCATATTAGCATAGCATATTAGCATATTAGCATATTAGCATATTAGCATAGCGTGTTAGTGTATTAGCATATTAGCATATTAGCATATTAGCATATTAGCATATTAGCATATTAGCATAGCATATTAGCATATTAGCATATTAGTATATTAGCATATTAGCATATTAGCATAGCATATTAGCTATTAGCATATTAGCATATTCGCATAGCATATTAGCATAGCGTGTTAGCGTATTAGCATATTAGCATATTAGCATATTAGCATATTAGCATATTAACATATTAGCATATTAGCACATTAGCATATTAGCATATTAGCATATTAGCATATTAGCATAGCATATTTGCATATTAGCATATTAGCATAGCATATTAGCATATTAGCATATTAGCATATTAGCATATTAGCATAGCATATTAGCATATTAGCATATTAGCATATTAGCATATTAGCATAGCAGCATAGCATATTAGCATATTAGCATATTAGCATATTAGCATATTAGCATATTAGCATATTAGCATATTAGCATAGCATATTAGTATATTAGCATAGCATATTAGCATATTAGCATAGCAGCATAGCATATTAGCATATAAGCATATTAGCATATTAGCATATTAGCATATTAGCATATTAGCATATTAGCATATTAGCATATTAGCATAGCATATTAGCATATTAGCATATTAGCATATTAGCATATTAGCATATTAGTATAGCAGCATAGCATATTAGCATATTAGCATATTAGCATATTAGCATATTAGCATATTAGCATAGCATGTTAGCGTATTAGCATATTAGCATATTAGCATATTAGCATATTAGCATATTAGCATAGCATGTTAGCGTATTAGCATATTAGCATATTAGCATATTAGCATAGCATGTTAGCGTATTAGCATATTAGCATAGCATATTAGCATATTAGCATATTAGCATATTAGCATATTAGCATAGCAGCATAGCATATTAGCATATTAGCATATTAGCATATTAGCATATTAGCATATTAGCATATTATCATATTAGCATATTAGCATATTAGCATAGCATGTTAGCGTATTAGCATATTAGCATATTAGTATATTAGCATATTAGCATATTAGCATATTAGCATATTAGCATAGCATATTAGCATATTAGCATATTAGCATATTAGCATATTAGCGTATTAACATATTAGCATATTAGCATATTAGCATATTAGCATATTAGCATAGCATGTTAGCGTATTAGCATATTAGCATATTAGCATATTAGCATAGCATATTAGCATATTAGCATATTAGCATATTAGCATATTAGCATATTAGCATATTAGCATAGCATATTAGCATATTAGCATATTAGCATATTAGCATATTAGCATAGCATATTAGCGTATTAGCATATTAGCATATTAGCATATTAGCATAGTAGCATATTAGCATATTAGCATAGCGTGTTAGAGTATTAGCATATTAGCATATTAGCATATTAGCATATTAGCATATTAGCATATTAGCATATTAGCATAGCTTGTTAGCATATTAGCATATTAGCATATTAACATATTAGCATATTAGCATAGCATATTAGCATAGCATATTAGCATATTAGCATATTAGCATATTAGCATAGCATATTAGCATATTAGCATATTATCATATTAGCATATTAGCATATTAGCATATTAGCATATTAGCATAGCGTGTTAGTGTATTAGCATATTAGCATATTAGCATAGCATATTAGCCTATTAGCATATTAGCATACCATATTAGCATATTAGCATATTAGCATATTAGCATATTAGCATAGCATATTAGCATATTAGCATATTAGCATATTACCATATTAGCATATTAGCATATTAGCATATTAGCATAGCGTGTTAGCGTATTAGCATATTAGCATATTAGCATAGCATATTAGCGTATTAGCATATTAGCATATTAGCATATTAGCATAGTAGCATATTAGCATATTAGCATAGCGTGTTAGAGTATTAGCATATTAGCATATTAGCATATTAGCATATTAGCATATTAGCATATTAGCATAGCTTGTTAGCATATTAGCATATTAGCATATTAGCATATTAGCATATTAGCATATTAGCATAGCATATTAGCATATTAGCATATTAGCATATTAGCATAGCATATTAGCATATTAGCATATTAGCATATTAGCATATTAGCATATTAGCATAGCGTGTTAGCGTATTAGCATATTAGCATATTAGCATATTAGCATATTAGCATAGCATATTAGCATATTAGCATACTAGCATATTAGCATATTAGCATATTAGCATATTAGCATATTAGCATACTAGCATATTAGCATATTAGCATATTAGCATATTAGCATATTAGCATATTAGCATAGCGTGTTAGTGTATTAGCATATTAGCATATTAGCATAGCATATTAGCATATTAGCATATTAGCATATTAGCATATTAGCATATTAGCATATTAGCATAGCATATTATTAGCATATTAGCATATTAGCATATTAGCATATTAGCATATTAGCATATTAGCATATTAGCATAGCATATTAGCATATTAGCATATTAGTATATTAGCATATTAGCATATTAGCATAGCATGTTAGCGTATTAGCGTATTAGCATATTAGCATAGCGTATTAGCGTATTAGCATATTAGCATATTAGCATAGAATATTAGCATATTAGCATATTAGCATATTAGCATAGCATATTAGCATATTAGCATATTAGCATATTAGCATATAGCATATTAGCATATTAGCATATTAGCATAGCATATTAGCATATTAGCATATTAGCATATTAGCATAGCGGTTAGTGATTAGCATATTAGTATTAGCATAGCATATTAGCATATTAGCATAGTAGATATTAGCATATTAGCATAGCATATTAGCATATTAGCATATTAGCATATTAGCATATATTAGCATATTAGCATATTAGCATATTAGCATAGCATATTAGCTAGATATTAGTATATAGCATATTAGCATATTAGCATATTAGCATAGCATATTAGCATATTAGCATATTAGCATATTAGCATAGCATATTAGCACATTAGCATATTAGCATATTAGCATATTAGCATATTAGCATATTAGCATATTAGCATAGCATGTTAGCGTATTAGCATATTAGTATATTAGCATATTAGCATATTAACATATTAGCATATTAGCATATTAGTATATTAGTATATTAGCATATTAGCATATTAGCATAGCATATTAGCATATTAGCATATTAGCATAGCATATTAGCATATTAGCATATTAGCATATTAGCATATTAGCATATTAGCATATTAGCATAGCGTGTTAGCGTATTAGCATATTAGCATATTAGCATATTAGCATAGCATATTAGCATATTAGCATACTAGCATATTAGCATATTAGCATATTAGCATATTAGCATATTAGCATACTAGCATATTAGCATATTAGCATATTAGCATATTAGCATATTAGCATATTAGCATAGCGTGTTAGTGTATTAGCATATTAGCATATTAGCATAGCATATTAGCATATTAGCATATTAGCATATTAGCATATTAGCATATTAGCATATTAGCATAGCATATTAGCATATTAGCATATTAGCATATTAGTATAGCATATTAGCATATTAGCATATTAGCATATTAGCATAGCATATTAGCATATTAGCATATTAGTATATTAGCATATTAGCATATTAGCATAGCATGTTAGCGTATTAGCGTATTAGCATATTAGCATAGCGTATTAGCGTATTAGCATATTAGCATATTAGCATAGAATATTAGCATATTAGCATATTAGCATATTAGCATATAGCATATTAGCATATTAGCATATTAGCATATTAGCATATTAGCATATTAGCATATTAGCATATTAGCATATTAGCATATTAGCATATTAGCTAGCATATTAGCATAGCGGGTTAGTGTATTAGCATATTAGTATATTAGCATAGCATATTAGCATATTAGCATATTAGTATATTAGCATATTAGCATAGCATATTAGCATATTAGCATATTAGCATATTAGCATATTAGCATATTAGCATATTAGCATATTAGCATAGCATATTAGTATATTAGCATATTAGCATATTAGCATATTAGCATAGCATATTAGCATATTAGCATATTAGCATATTAGCATAGCATATTAGCACATTAGCATATTAGCATATTAGCATATTAGCATAATTAGCATATTAGCATATTAGCATAGCATGTTAGCGTATTAGCATATTAGTATATTAGCATATTAGCATATTAACATATTAGCATATTAGCATATTAGTATATTAGTATATTAGCATATTAGCATATTAGCATAGCATATTAGCATATTAGCATATTAGCATAGCATATTAGCATATTAGCATATTAGCATAGCATATTAGCATATTAGCATATTAACATATTAGCGTATTAGCATAGTATATTAGCATATTAGCATATTAGCATATTAGCATATTAGCATAGCATATTAGCATATTAGCATATTAGCATATTAGCGTATTAGCATATTAGCATATTAGCATATTAGCGTATTAGCAGTATTAGCATATTAGCATATTAGCATATTAGCATATTAGCATATTAGCATATTAGCATAGCATATTAGCATATTAGCATATTAGCATATTAGCATAGCATATTAGCATATTAGCATATTAGCATATTAGCATATTAGCATATTAGCATAGCATATTAGCATATTAGCATATTAGCATATTAGCATAGCGTGTTAGCATATTAGCATATTAGCATATTAGCATAGAATATTAGCATATTAGCATATTAGCATATTAGCATATTAGCATATTAGCATATTAGCATATTAGCATATTAGCATAGCATATTAGCATATTAGCATATTAGCATATTAGCATATTAGCATATTAGCATAGCATATTAGCATAGCATATTAGCATATTAGCATATTAGCATATTAGCATTAGCATATTAGCATATTAGCATATTAGCATAGCATATTAGCATATTAGCATATTAGCATAGCATATTAGCATATTAGCATATTAGCATATTAGCATAGCATAGCATATTAGCATATTAGCATATTGCATATTTAGCATATTAGCATATTAGCATATTAGCATATTAGCATATTAGCATATTAGCTATAGCATATAGCATATTAGCATATTAGCATATTAGCATATTAGCATATTAGCATAGCATATTAGCATATTAGCATAGCATATTAGCATAGCGTGTTAGTGTATTAGCATATTAGCATATTAGCATATTAGCATATTAGCATAGCATATTAGCATATTAGCATATTAGCATATTAGCATATTAGCATATTAGCATAGCATATTAGAATATTAGCATATTAGCATATTAGCATATTAGCATAGCATATTAGCATATTAGCATAGCATATTAGCATATTAGCATAGCATATTAGCATATTAGCATATTAGCATATTAGCATATTAGCATATTAGCATAGCATATTAGCATATTAGCATATTAGCATATTAGCATAGCATATTAGCATATTAGCATATTAGCATATTAGCATATTAGTATATTAGCATAGCATATGAGCATATTAGCATATTAGCATATTAGCATATTAGCATATTAGCATAGCTTAGCATATTAGCGTATTAAAATATTAGCATATTAGCATATTAGCATATTAGCATAGCATATTAGCATATTAGCGTATTAAAATATTAGCATATTAGCATATTAGCATATTAGCATAGCATATTAGCATATTAGCATATTAGCATATTAGCATATTAGCATATTAGCATATTAGCATAGCATATTAGCATATTAGCATATTAGCATATTAGCATATTAGCATATTAGCATATTAGCATAGCATATTAGCATATTAGCATATTAGCATATTAGCATATTAGCATATTAGCATATTAGCATAGCGTGTTAGTGTATTAGCATATTAGCATATTAGCATAGCATATTAGCATATTAGCATATTAGCATATTAGCATATTAGCATATTAGCATATTAGCATAGCATATTAGCATATTAGCATATTAGCATATTAGCATATTAGCATATTAGCATAGCATAACATATTAGCATATTAGCATATTAGCATATTAGCATAGCATATAGCGTATTAGCATATTAGCATATTAGCATATTAGCATATTAACATATTAGCATAGCATATTAGCATATGCATATTAGCATATTAGCATATTAGCATATTAGCATAGCATATTAGCATATTAGCATATTAGCATATCTAGTATATTAGCATATTAGCATATTAGCATATTAGCATAGCATATTAGCATATTAGTATATTAGCATATTAGCATATTAGCATATTAGCATAGCATATTAGCATATTAGCATATTAGTATATTAGTATATTAGCATATTAGCATATTAGCATAGCATATTAGCATATTAGCATATTAGCATAGCATATTAGCATATTAGCATATTAGCATATTAGCATATTAGCATAGCATATTAGCATATTAGCATATTAGCATATTAGCATAGCATATTAGCATATTAGCATAGCATATTAGCATATTAGCATATTAACATATTAGCATATTAGCATAGCATATTAGCATATTAGCATATTAGCATATTAGCATATTAGCATATTAGCATATTAGCATAGCGTGTTAGCGTGTTAGCGTATTAGCATATTAGCATAGCATATTAGCATATTAGCATATTAGCATAGCATATTAGCATATTAGCATATTAGCATATTAGCATATTAGCATAGCATATTAGCATATTAGCATATTAGCATATTAGCATATTAGCATATTAGCATATTAGCATATTAGCATAGCATATTAGCATATTAGCATATTAGCATATTAGCATATTAGCATAGCATATTAGCATATTAGCATATTAGCATATTAGCATATTAGCATAGCATATTAGCATATTAGCATATTAGCATATTAGCATATTAGCATAGCGTGTTAGCGTATTAGCATATTAGCATATTAGCATAGCATATTAGCATATTAGCATGGCATATTAGCATATTACCATAGCATATTAGCATATTAGCATATTAGCATATTAGCATATTAGCATATTAGCATATTAGCATATTAGCATAGCGTATTAGCATATTAACGTATTAGCATATTAGCATATTAGCATATTAGCATATTAGCATATTAGCATAGCATATTAGCATATTAGCATATTAGCATATTAACATATTAGCATATTAGCATAGCATATTAGCATAGCGTGTTAGTGTATTAGCATATTAGCATATTAGCATATTAGCATAGCATATTAGCATATTAGCATATTAGCATATTAGCATATTAGCATATTAGCATAGCAGCATAGCATATTAGCATAGCAGCATAGCATATTAGCATATTAGCATATTAGCATATTAGCATATTAGCATATTAGCATATTAGCATATTAGCATAGCATATTAGCATATTAGCATATTAGTATATTAGCATATTAGCATATTAGCATAGCATATTAGCATATTAGCATATTAGCATATTAGCATATTAGCATAGCAGCATAGCATATTAGCATATTAGCATATTAGCATATTAGCATAGCAGCATAGCATATTAGCATATTAGCATATTAGCATACTAGCGCATATTAGCATATTAGCATAGCATGTTGGCGTATTAGCATATTAGCATAGCATATTAGCATATTAGCATAGCATATTAGCATATTAGCATATTAGCATATTAGCATAGCATATTAGCATAGCATATTAGCATATTAGCATATTAGCATATTAGCATATTAGCGTATTAGCATATTAGCATATTAGCATATTAGCATAGCATATTAGCATATTAGCATATTAGCATATTAACATATTAGCATAGCGTGTTAGTGTATTAGCATATTAGCATATTAGCATATTAGTATATTAGCATATTAGCATATTAGCATATTAGCATATTAGCATAGCATATTAGCATATTAGCATATTAGCATATTAGCATATTAGCATATTAGCATATTAGCATAGCATATTAGCATATTAGCATATTAGCATATTAGCTTAGCATATTAGCATATTAGCATAGCATGTTAGCGTATTAGCATATTAGCATATTAGCATATTAGCATATTAGCATAGCATATTAGCATATTAGCATATTAGCATATTAGCATATTAGTATATTAGCATATTAGCATAGCGTGCTAGCGTATTAGCATATTAGCATATTAGCATAGCATATTAGCATATTAGCATATTAGCATATTAGCATATTAGCATATTAGTATATTAGCATATTAGCATAGCTAGCGTATTAGCATATTAGCATATTAGCATAGCATATTAGCGTATTAGCATATTAGCATATTAGCATAGCATAGCATATTAGCATATTAGCATATTAGCATATTAGCATATTAGCAATATTAGCATAGCGTGTTAGAGTAAGCATATTAGCATATTAGTATATTAGTATAGCTTGTTAGCATATTAGCATATTAGCATATTAGCATAGCATATTAGCATATTAGCATATAGCATATTAGCATATTAGCATAGCATATTAGCATATTAGCATATTAGCATATTAGCATAGCATATTAGCATATTAGCATATTAGCATATTAGCATAGCATATTAGTGTATTAGCATATTAGCATATTAGCATATTAGCATATTAACATATTAGCATATTAGCATATTAGCATATTAGCATAGCATATTAGCATATTAGCATATTAGCATATTAGCATATTAGCATATTAGCATAGCATATTAGCATATTAGTATATTAGCATATTAGCATAGCATATTAGCATATTAGCATAGCATATTAGCATATTAGCATATTAGCATATTAGCATATTAGCATATTAGCATAGCATATTAGCATATTAGCATAGCATATTAGCATATTAGCATATTAGCATATTAGCATATTAGCATAGCATATTAGCATATTAGCATATTAGCATATTAGCATATTAGCATAGCGTGTTAGTGTATTAGCATATTAGCATATTAGCATATTAGCATATTAGCATATTAGCATATTAGCATATTAGCATAGCATATTAGCATATTAGCATATTAGCATATTAGCATAGCATATTAGCATATTAGCATATTAGCATATTAGCATATTAGCATATTAGCATTTTAGCATATTAGCAAATTAGCATATTAGCATATTAGCATATTAGCATATTAGCATATTAGCATAGCATAGCATATTAGCATATTAGCATATTAGCATATTAGCATATTAGCATATTAGCATTTTAGCATATTAGCATATTAGCATAGCGTGCTAGCGTATTAGCATATTAGCATATTAGCATAGCATATTAGCATATTAGCGTATTAGCATATTAGCATATTAGCATATTAGCATATTAGCATATTAGCATAGCATATTAGCATAGCATATTAGCATATTATCATATTAGCATATTAGCATATTAGCATAGCATATTAGCATTTTAGCATATTAGCATAGTATGTTAGCGTATTAGCATATTAGCAAATTAGCATATTAGCATATTAGCATAGCATATTAGCATATTAGCATATTAGCATATTAGCATATTAGCATATTAGCATATTAGCATAGCATATTAGCATATTAGCATGTTAGCATATTAGCATATTAGCATATTAGCATAGCGTGTTAGCGTATTAGCATATTAGCGTATTAGCATATTAGCGTATTAGCATATTAGCATAGCTTGTTAGCATATTAGCATATTAGCATATTAGCATATTAGCATATTAGCATATTAGTATAGCATATTAGCATATTAGCATATTAGCATATTAGCATATTAGCATATTAGCATAGCATATTAGCATATTAACATATTAACATATTAGCATATTAGCATATTAGCATATTAGCATAGCTTGTTAGCATATTAGCGTATTAGCATATTAGCATATTAGCATATTAGCATATTAGCATAGCATATTAGCATATTAACATATTAGCATATTAGCATATTAGCATAGCTTAGCATATTAGCGTATTAAAATATTAGCATATTAGCATATTAGCATATTAGCATATTAGCATATTAGCATATTAGCATAGCATATTAGCATATTAGCATATTAGCATATTAGCATATTAGCATATTAGCATATTAGCATATTAGTATAGCATATTAGCATAGCATATTAGCATATTAGCATATTAGCGTATTAGCATATTAGCATATTAGCATATTAGCATATTAGCATATTAGCATATTAGCATATTAGCAAAGCATATTAGCATATTAGCATATTAGCATATTAGCATATTAGCATAGCATATTAGCATATTAGCATATTAGCATATTAGCATATTAGCATATTAGCATATTAGCATATTAGTATAGCGTGTTAGTGTATTAGCATATTAGCATATTAGCATAGCATATTAGCATATTAGCATATTAGCATATTAGCATATTAGCATAGCATATTAGCATATTAGCATATTAGCATATTAGCATAGCATATTAGCATATTAGCATATTAGCATATTAGCATATTAGCATAGCATATTAACATATTAGCATATTAGCATATTAGCATATTAGCATAGCATATTAGCATATTAGCATATTAGCATATTAGCATATTAGCATAGCATATTAGCATATTAGCATATTAGCATATTAGCATATTAGCATATTAGCATAGCATATTAGCATATTAGCATATTAGCATATTAGCATATTAGCATAGCATATTAGCATATTAGCATATTAGCATATTAGCATATTACCATATTAGCATATTAGCATAGCATATTAGCATATTAGCATATTAGCATATTAGCATAGCGTGTTAGCGTATTAGCATATTAGCATAGCATATTAGCATATTAGCATATTAGCATATTAGCATATTAGCATATTAGCATAGCATATTAGCATATTAGCATATTAGCATATTAGCATATTAGCATATTAGCATAGCATATTAGCATATTAGCATATTAGCATATTAGCATATTAGCATATTAGCATATTAGCATATTAGCATAGCATATTAAGATAGCAGATTAGCATATTAGCATATTAGCATATTAGCATATTAGCATATTAGCATAGCATATTAGCTTATTAGCATATTAGCATATTAGCATATTAGCATATTAGCATAGCGTGTTAGCGTATTAGCATATTAGCATAGCATATTAGCATATTAGCATAGCATATTAGCATATTAGCATAGCATATTAGCATATTAGCATATTAGCATAGCATATTAGCATATTAGCATATTAGCATATTAGCATATTAGCATAGCGTGTTAGCATATTAGCGTATTAGCATATTAGCATATTAGCATATTAGCATATTAGCATATTAGCATATTAGCATAGCATATTAGCATATTAGCATATTAGCATATTAGCATAGCATATTAGCATATTAGCATATTAGCATATTAGCATATTAGCATAGCGTTAGTGTATTAGCATATTAGCATATTAGCATAGCATATTAGCATATTAGTATATTAGCATATTAGCATATTAGCATAGCATATTAGCATATTAGCATATTAGCATAGCATATTAGCATATCAGCATTTTAGCATATTAGCATAGCATATTAGCATATTAGCATATTAGCATATTAGCATATTAGCATAGCATATTAGCATATTAGCATATTAGCATAGCATATTAGCATATTAGCATATTAGCATATTAGCATATTAGCATATTAGCATATTAGCATAGCATATTAGCATATTAGCATATTAGCATATTAGCATAGCGTGTTAGTGTATTAGCATATTAGCATATTAGTATAGCATATTAGCATATTAGCATATTAGCATATTAGAATAGCATATTAGCATATTAGCATATTAACATATTAGCATATTAGCATAGCATATTAGCATAGCATATTAGCATATTAGCATAGCATATTAGCATATTAGCATATTAGCATAGCATATTAGCATATTAGCATATTAGCATATTAGCATATTAGCATATTAGCGTATTAGCATATTAGCATATTAGCATATTAGCATATTAACATATTAGCATAGCATATTAGCATATTAGCATATTAGCATATTAGCATATTAGCATAGCATATTAGCATATTAGCATATTAGCATATTAGCATATTAGCATATTAGCATAGCATATTAGCATATTAGCATATTAGCATATTAGCATATTAGCATAGCATATTAGCATATTAGCATATTAACATAGCATATTAGCATATTAGCATATTAGCATATTAGCATATTAGCATATTAGCATAGCGTGTTAGCGTATTAGCATATTAGCATATTAGCATAGCATATTAGCATATTAGCATATTAGCATATTAGCATATTAGCATAGCGTGTTAGTGTATTAGCATATTAGCATATTAGCATAGCATATTAGCATATTAGCATATTAGCATATTAGCATATTAGCATAGCATATTAGCATATTAGCATATTAGCATATTAGCATATTAGCATATTAGCATATTAGCATAGCATTAGCATATTGGCATATTAGCATATTAGCATATTAGCATATTAGCATATTAGCATATTAGCATATTAGCATAGCATATTAGCATATTAGCATATTAGCATATTAGCATATTAGCATAGCATATTAGCATATTAGCATATTAGCATATTAGCATAGCATATTAGCATATTAGCATAGCATATTAGCATATTAGCATATTAACATATTAGCATATTAGCATAGCATATTAGCATATTAGCATATTAGCATATTAGCATATTAGCATAGCGTGTTAGCGTGTTAGCGTATTAGCATATTAGCATAGCATATTAGCATATTAGCATATTAGCATAGCATATTAGCATATTAGCATATTAGCATATTAGCATATTAGCATAGCATATTAGCATATTAGCATATTAGCATATTAGCATATTAGCATATTAGCATATTAGCATAGCATATTAGCATATTAGCATATTAGCATATTAGCATATTAGCATAGCATATTAGCATATTAGCATATTAGCATATTAGCATATTAGCATAGCGTGTTAGCGTATTAGCATATTAGCATATTAGCATAGCATATTAGCATATTAGCATGGCATATTAGCATATTACCATAGCATATTAGCATATTAGCATATTAGCATATTAGCATATTAGCATATTAGCATAGCGTATTAGCATATTAACGTATTAGCATATTAGCATATTAACATATTAGCATATTAGCATATTAGCATATTAGCATAGCATATTAGCATATTAGCATATTAACATATTAGCATATTAGCATATTAACATATTAGCATATTAGCATATTAGCATATTAGCATAGCGTGTTAGTGTATTAGCATATTAGCATATTAGCATATAGCATAGCATATTAGCATATTAGCATATTAGCATATTAGCATATTAGCATATTAGCATAGCAGCATAGCATATTAGCATATTAGCATATTAGCATATTAGCATAGCATATTAGCATATTAGCATATTAGTATATTAGCATATTAACATATTAGCATAGCATATTAGCATATTAGCATATTAGCATATTAGCATATTAGCATAGCAGCATAGCATATTAGCATATTAGCATATTAGCATATTAGCATATTAGCATAGCAGCATAGCATATTAGCATATTAGCATATTAGCATATTAGCATATTAGCATATTAGCATATTAGCATAGCATGTTAGCGTATTAGCATATTAGCATATTAGCATATTAGCATATTAGCATAGCATATTAGCATATTAGCATATTAGCATATTAGCATAGCATATTAGCATAGCATATTAGCATATTAGCATATTAGCATATTAGCGTATTAGCATATTAGCATATTAGCATATTAGCATATTAGCATATTAGCATAGCATATTAGCATATTAGCATATTAGCATATTAACATATTAGCATAGCGTGTTAGTGTATTAGCATATTAGCATATTAGCATATTAGTATATTAGCATATTAGCATATTAGCATATTAGCATATTAGCATAGCATATTAGCATATTAGCATATTAGCATATTAGCATATTAGCATAGCATATTAGCATATTAGCATATTAGCATATTAGCTTAGCATATTAGCATATTAGCATAGCATGTTAGCGTATTAGCATATTAGCATATTAGCATATTAGCATATTAGCATAGCATATTAGCATATTAGCATATTAGCATATTAGCATATTAGTATATTAGCATATTAGCATAGCGTGCTAGCGTATTAGCATATTAGCATATTAGCATAGCATATTAGCATATTAGCATATTAGCATATTAGCATATTAGCATATTAGCATATTAGCATATTAGTATATTAGCATATTAGCATAGCGTGCTAGCGTATTAGCATATTAGCATATTAGCATAGCATATTAGCGTATTAGCATATTAGCATATTAGCATAGCATAGCATATTAGCATATTAGCATATTAGCATATTAGCATATTAGCATATTAGCATATTAGCATAGCGTGTTAGAGTATTAGCATATTAGCATATTAGTATATTAGCATAGCTTGTTAGCATATTAGCATATTAGCATATTAGCATAGCATATTAGCATATTAGCATATTAGCATATTAGCATATTAGCATATTAGCATATTAGCATAGCATATTAGCATATTAGCATATTAGCATATTAGCATAGCATATTAGCATATTAGCATATTAGCATATTAGCATATTAGCATATTAGTGTATTAGCATATTAGCATATTAGCATATTAGCATATTAACATATTAGCATATTAGCATATTAGCATATTAGCATAGCATATTAGCATATTAGCATATTAGCATATTAGCATATTAGCATATTAGCATATTAGCATAGCATATTAGCATATTAGTATATTAGCATATTAGCATAGCATATTAGCATATTAGCATAGCATATTAGCATATTAGCATATTAGCATATTAGCATATTAGCATATTAGCATAGCATATTAGCATATTAGCATAGCATATTAGCATATTAGCATATTAGCATATTAGCATAGCATATTAGCATATTAGCATATTAGCATATTAGCATATTAGCATAGCGTGTTAGTGTATTAGCATATTAGCATATTAGCATATTAGCATATTAGCATATTAGCATATTAGCATATTAGCATATTAGCATAGCATATTAGCATATTAGCATATTAGCATATTAGCATAGCATATTAGCATATTAGCATATTAGCATATTAGCATATTAGCATATTAGCATATTAGCATTTTAGCATATTAGCAAATTAGCATATTAGCATATTAGCATATTAGCATATTAGCATAGCATAGCATATTAGCATATTAGCATATTAGCATATTAGCATATTAGCATATTAGCATTTTAGCATATTAGCATATTAGCATAGCGTGCTAGCGTATTAGCATATTAGCATATTAGCATAGCATATTAGCATATTAGCGTATTAGCATATTAGCATATTAGCATATTAGCATATTAGCATAGCATATTAGCATAGCATATTAGCATATTATCATATTAGCATATTAGCATATTAGCATAGCATATTAGCATTTTAGCATATTAGCATAGTATGTTAGCGTATTAGCATATTAGCAAATTAGCATATTAGCATATTAGCATAGCATATTAGCATATTAGCATATTAGCATATTAGCATATTAGCATATTAGCATATTAGCATATTAGCATATTAGCATAGCATATTAGCATATTAGCATGTTAGCATATTAGCATATTAGCATATTAGCATAGCGTGTTAGCGTATTAGCATATTAGCGTATTAGCATATTAGCATAGCTTGTTAGCATATTAGCATATTAGCATATTAGCATATTAGCATATTAGCATATTAGTATAGCATATTAGCATATTAGCATATTAGCATATTAGCATATTAGCATATTAGCATATTAGCATATTAGCATAGCATATTAGCATATTAACATATTAACATATTAACATATTAGCATATTAGCATATTAGCATATTAGCATAGCTTGTTAGCATATTAGCGTATTAGCATATTAGCATATTAGCATATTAGCATATTAGCATAGCATATTAGCATATTAACATATTAACATAACATATTAGCATATTAGCATATTAGCATATTAGCATATTAGCATATTAGCATAGCTTGTTAGCATATTAGCGTATTAGCATATTAGCATATTAGCATATTAGCATAGCATATTAGCATATTAGCATATTAGCATATTAGCATATTAGCATATTAGCATAGCATATTAGCATATTAGCATATTAGCATATTAGCATATTAGCATATTAGCATAGCATATTAGCATATTAGTATATTAGTATATTAGCATATTAGTATATTAGCATATTTGCATAGCATATTAGCATATTAGCATATTAGCATAGCATATTTGCCTATTAGCATATTAGCATATTAGCATATTAGCATATTAGCATATTAGCATATTAGCATATTAGCATATTAGCATAGCATATTAGCATATTAGCATATTAGCATAGCATATTAGCATATTAGCATATTAGCATATTAGCATATTAGCATAGTATATTAGCATATTAACATATTAGCATATTAGCATATTAGCATATTAGCATATTAGCGTATTAGCATATTAGCATATTAGCATAGCATATTAGCATATTATCATATTAGCATATTAGCATATTAGCATAGCATATTAGCATATTAGCATAGCTTAGCATATTAGCGTATTAGCATATTAGCATATTAGTATATTAGAATATTAGCATATTAGCATATTAGCATAGCATATTAGCATATTAGCATATTAGCATATTAGCATAGCATATTAGCATATTAGCATATTAGCATATTAGCATAGCGTGTTAGTGTATTAGCATATTAGCATATTAGCATATTAGCATATTAGCATAGCATATTAGCATATTAGCCTATTAGCATATTAGCATATTAGCATATTAGCATATTAGCATATTAGCATATTAGCATAGCATATTAGCATATTAGCATATTAGCATATTAGCATATTAGCATATTAGCATAGCATATTAGCTTATTAGCATATTAGCATAGCTTGTTAGCATATTAGCGTATTAGCATATTAGCATATTAGCATATTAGCATATTAGCATATTAGCATAGCATATTAGCATATTAGCATATTAGCATATTAGCATATTAGCATATTAGCATATTAGCATATTAGCATAGCATATTAGCATATTAGCATATTAGCATATTAGCATAGCATATTAGCATATTAGTATATTAGCATATTAGCATATTAGCATATTAGTATAGCATATTAGCATATTAGCATATTAGCATATTAGCATATTAGCATATTAGCATAGCATATTAGCATATTAGCATATTAGCATATTAGCATAGCATATTAGCATATTAGCATATTAGCATATTAGCATATTAGTATATTAGCATATTAGCATAGCATATTAGCATATTAGTATATTAGCATATTAGCATATTAGCATAGCATATTAGCATATTAGCATATTAGCATATTAGCATATTAGCATATTAGCATAGCATATTAGCATATTAGCATATTAGCATATTAGCATATTAGCATAGCATATTAGCATATTAGCATATTAGCATATTAGCATATTAGCATTTTAGCATATTAGCAAATTAGCATATTAGCATATTAGCATATTAGCATAGCATAGCATATTAGCATATTAGCATATTAGCATATTAGCATATTAGCATTTTAGCATATTAGCATATTAGCATAGCGTGCTAGCGTATTAGCATATTAGCATATTAGCATAGCATATTAGCGTATTAGCGTATTAGCATATTAGCATATTAGCATATTAGCATATTAGCATATTAGCATATTAGCATATTAGCATAGCATATTAGCATAGCATATTAGCATATTATCATATTAGCATATTAGCATATTAGCATAGCATATTAGCATTTTAGCATATTAGCATAGTATGTTAGCGTATTAGCATATTAGCAAATTAGCATATTAGCATATTAGCATAGCATATTAGCATATTAGCATATTAGCATATTAGCATATTAGCATATTAGCATATTAGCATATTAGCATAGCATATTAGCATATTAGCATGTTAGCATATTAGCATATTAGCATAGCGTGTTAGCGTATTAGCATATTAGCATATTAGCATATTAGCATAGCTTGTTAGCATATTAGCATATTAGCATATTAGCATATTAGCATATTAGCATATTAGCATATTAGTATAGCATATTAGCATATTAGCATATTAGCATATTAGCATATTAGCATAGCATATTAGCATATTAACATATTAACATATTAGCATATTAGCATATTAGCATATTAGCATATTAGCATATTAGCATATTAGCATAGCTTGTTAGCATATTAGCGTATTAGCATATTAGCATATTAGCATATTAGCATATTAGCATATTAGCATAGCATATTAGCATATTAGCATATTAACATATTAACATATTAACATATTAGCATATTAGCATATTAGCATATTAGCATATTAGCATATTAGCATATTAGCATAGCAGCGTATTAGCATATTAGCATATTAGCATAGCATATTAGCATATTAGCATATTAGCATATTAGCATATTAGCATATTAGCATATTAGCATAGCATATTAGCATATTAGCATATTAGCATATTAGCATATTAGCATATTAGCATATTAGCATAGCATATTAGCATATTAGTATATTAGTATATTAGCATATTAGTATATTAGCATATTTGCATAGCATATTAGCATATTAGCATATTAGCATAGCATATTTACCTATTAGCATATTAGCATATTAGCATATTAGCATATTAGCATATTAGTATATTAGCATATTAGCATATTAGCATATTAGCATAGCATATTAGCATATTAGCATATTAGCTTATTAGCATATTAGCATATTAGCATATTAGCATAGCATATTAGCTTATTAGCATATTAGCATAGCTTGTTAGCATATTAGCGTATTAGCATATTAGCATATTAGCATATTACCATATTAGCATATTAGCATAGCATATTAGCATATTACCATATTAGCATATTAGCATATTAGCATATTAGTATATTAGCATATTAGCATATTAGCATAGCATATTAGCATATTAGCATATTAGCATATTAGCATAGCATATTAGCATATTAGCATATTAGCATATTAGCATATTAGCATATTAGCATAGCATATTAGCATATTAGCATATTAGCATATTAGCATATTAGCATATTAGCATATTAGCATAGTATATTAGCATATTAGCATATTAGCATATTAGCATATTAGCATAGCATATTAGCATATTAGCATATTAGCATATTAGTATATTAGCATATTAGCATAGCATATTAGCATATTAGTATATTTGCATATTAGCATATTAGCATAGCATATTAGCATATTAGCATATTAGCATATTAGCATATTAGCATATTAGCATATTAGCATAGCATATTAGCATATTAGCATATTAGCATAGCATATTAGCATATTAGCATATTAGTATATTAGCATATTAGCATACTAGCATATTAGCATAGCGTGTTAGCGTATTAGCATATTAGCATATTAGCATAGCATATTAGCATATTAGCATATTAGCATATTAGCATATTAGCATATTAGCATAGCGTGTTAGTGTATTAGCATATTAGCATATTAGCATATTAGCATATTAGCATATTAGCATATTAGCATAGCATATTAGCATATTAGCATAGCATATTAGCATATTAGCATAGCATATTAGCATATTAGCATATTAGCATATTAGCATATTAACATATTAGCATAGCATATTAGCATATTAGCATATAAGCATATTAGCATATTAGCATATTAGCATATTAGCATATTAGCATATTAGCATATTAGTATATTAGCATATTAGCATAGCATATTAGCATATTAGCATATTAGCATATTAGCATATTAGCATATTAGCATATTAGCATATTAGCATAGCATATTAGCATATTAACATAACATATTAGCATATTAGCATAGCATATTAGCATATTAGCATATTAGCATATTAGCATATTAGCATATTAGCATAGCATATTAGCATATTAGCATATTAGCATATTAGCATATTAGCATAGCGTGTTAGCGTGTTAGCGTATTAGCGTATTAGCATAGCATATTAGCATATTAGCATATTAGCATATTAGCATATTAGCATATTAGCATATTAGCATATTAGCATAGCATATTAGCATATTAGCATATTAGCATAGTATATTAGCATATTAGCATATTAGCATATTAGCATAGCATATTAGCATATTAGCATATTAGCATTTTAGCATAGCATATTAGCATATTAGCATATTAGCATAGCATATTAGCATATTAGCATATTAGCATATTAGCATATTAGCATATTAGCATAGCGTGTTAGCGTATTAGCATATTAGCATATTAGCATAGCATATTAGCATATTAGCATATTAGCATATTAGCATATTAGCATAGCGTGTTAGCATATTAGCGTATTAGCATATTAGCATATTAGCATATTAGCATATTAGCATAGCATATTAGCATATAAGCATAGCATATTAGCCTATTAGCATATTAGCATATTAGCATATTAGCAAATTAGCATATTAGCATATTAGCATAGCGTGTTAGTGTATTAGCATATTAGCATATTAGCATAGCATATTAGCATATTAGCATATTAGCATATTCGCATAGCATATTAGCATATTAGCATATTAGCATATTAGCATATTAGCATAGTATATTAGCATATTAGCATATTAGCATATTAGCATATTAGCATATTAGCATATTAGCATAGCATATTAGCATAGCATATTAGCATATTAGCATATTAGCTATTAGCATATTAGCATAGCATATTAGCATATTAGCATATTAGCGTATTAGCATATTAGCATATTAGCATATTAGCATATTAGCATATTAGCATAGCATATTAGCATATTAGCATAGCATATTAGCATAGCGTGTTAGTGTATTAGCATATTAGCATATTAGCATATTAGCATATTAGCATATTAGCATATTAGCATATTAGCATAGCATATTAGCATATTAGCATATTAGCATATTAGCATATTAGTATATTAGCATATTAGCATATTAGCATAGCATATTAGCATATTAGCATATTAGCATATTCGCATAGCATATTAGTATAGCGTGTTAGCGTATTAGCATATTAGCATATTAGCATATTAGCATATTAACATATTAGCATATTAGCATATTAGCATATTAGCATATTAGCATATTAGCATATTAGCATAGCATATTTGCATATTAGCATATTAGCATAGCATATTAGCATATTAGCATATTAGCATATTAGCATAGCATATTAGCATATTAGCATATTAGCATATTAGCATATTAGCATATTACCATATTAGCATATTAGCATAGCAGCATAGCATATTAGCATATTAGCATATTAGCATATTAGCATAGCATATTAGCATATTAGCATATTAGCATATTAACATATTAGCATATTAGCATATTAGCATATTAGCATATTAGCATAGCATATTAGTATATTAGCATAGCATATTAGCATATTAGCATAGCAGCATAGCATATTAGCATATAAGCATATTAGCATATTAGCATATTAGCATATTAGCATATTAGCATATTAGCATATTAGCATAGCATATTAGCATATTAGCATATTAGTATAGCAGCATAGCATATTAGCATATTAGCATATTAGCATATTAGCATATTAGCATAGCATGTAGCGTATTAGCATATTAGCATATTAGCATATTAGCATATTAGCATATTAGCATAGCATGTTAGCGTATTAGCATATTAGCATATTAGCATATTAGCATAGCATGTTAGCGTATTAGCATATTAGCATAGCATATTAGCATATTAGCATATTAGCATATTAGCATATTAGCATAGCAGCATAGCATATTAGCATATTAGCATATTAGCATATTAGCATATTAGCATATTAGCATATTATCATATTAGCATATTAGCATATTTGCATATTAGCGTATTAGCATATTAGCATATTAGTATATTAGCATATTAGCATATTAGCATATTAGCATATTAGCATATTAGCATATTAGCATATTAGCATAGCATATTAGCATATTAGCATATTAGCATATTAGCATATTAGCGTATTAACATATTAGCATATTAGCATATTAGCATAGCTTGTTAGCATATTAGCGTATTAGCATATTAACATATTAACATATTAGCATATTAGCATATTAGCATATTAGCATATTAGCATATTAGCATAGCTTGTTAGCATATTAGCGTATTAGCATATTAGCATATTAGCATAGCATATTAGCATATTAGCATATTAGCATATTAGCATATTAGCATATTAGCATAGCATATTAGCATATTAGCATATTAGCATATTAGCATATTAGCATATTAGCATATTAGCATATTAGCATAGCATATTAGCATATTAGTATATTAGTTTATTAGCATATTAGCATATTAGCATATTAGCATATTAGCATAGTATATTAGCATATTAACATATTAGCATATTAGCATATTAGCATATTAGCATATTAGCGTATTAGCATATTAGCATATTAGCATAGCATATTAGCATATTATCATATTAGCATATTAGCATATTAGCATAGCATATTAGCATATTAGCATAGCTTAGCATATTAGCGTATTAGCATATTAGCATATTAGTATATTAGAATATTAGCATATTAGCATATTAGCATAGTATATTAGCATATTAGCATATTAGCATATTAGCATAGCATATTAGCATATTAGCATATTAGCATAGCGTGTTAGTGTATTAGCATATTAGCATATTAGCATATTAGCATATTAGCATATTAGCATATTAGCATATTAGCATAGCATATTAGCATATTAGCTATTAGCATATTAGCATATTAGCATATTAGCATATTAGCATATTAGCATATTAGCATATTAGCATAGCATATTAGCATATTAGCTTATTAGCATATTAGCATATTAGCATATTAGCATAGCATATTAGCTTATTAGCATATTAGCATAGCTTGTTAGCATATTAGCGTATTAGCATATTAGCATATTAGCATATTAGCATATTACCATATTAGCATATTAGCATAGCATATTAGCATATTAGCATATTAGCATATTAGCATATTAGCATATTAGCATATTAGTATATTAGCATATTAGCATATTAGCATAGCATATTAGCATATTAGCATATTAGCATATTAGCATAGCATATTAGCATATTAGCATATTAGCATATTAGCATATTAGCATAGCATATTAGCATATTAGCATATTAGCATATTAGCATATTAGCTATTAGCATAGCATATTAGCATATTAGCATATTAGCATATTAGCATATTAGCATGCATATTAGCATATTAGCTATTAGCATATTAGTATATTAGCATATTAGCATAGCATATTAGCATATTAGCATATTAGCATAGCAATATTAGCATATTAGCATATTAGCATAGCATATTAGCATATTAGCATATTAGTATATTAGCATATTAGCATACTAGCATATTAGCATAGCGTGGTTAGCGTATTAGCATATTAGCATATTAGCATAGCATATTAGCATATTAGCATATTAGCATATTAGCATATTAGCATATTAGCATAGCGTGTTAGTGTATTAGCATATTAGCATATTAGCATATTAGCATATTAGCATATTAGCATATTAGCATATTAGCATATTAGCAGATATTAGCATATTAGCATATTAGCATATTAGCATATTGCATAGCATATTAGCATATTAGCATATTAGCATATTAGCATATTAACATATTAGCATAGCATATTAGCATATTAGCATATAAGCATATTAGCATATTAGCATATTAGCATATTAGCATATTAGTATATTAGCATATTAGCATAGCATATTAGCATATTAGCATATTAGCATATTAGCATATTAGCATATTAGCATATTAGCATATTAGCATAGCATATTAGCATATTAACATAACATATTAGCATATTAGCATGCATATTAGCATATTAGCATATTAGCATATTAGCATATTAGCATATTAGCATATTAGCATATTAGCATAGCATATTAGCATATTAGCATATTAGCATATTAGCATATTAGCATATTAGCATAGCGTGTTAGCGTGGTTAGCGTATTAGCGTATTAGCATAGCATATTAGCATATTAGCATATTAGCATATTAGCATATTAGCATATTAGCATATTAGCATATTAGCATATTAGCATAGTATATTAGCATATTAGCATATTAGCATATTAGCATAGCATATTAGCATATTAGCATATTAGCATATTAGCATATTAGCATATTAGCATAGCATATTAGCATATTAGCATATTAGCATATTAGCATAGCGTGTTAGCGTATTAGCATATTAGCATATTAGCATATTAGCATAGCATATTAGCATATTAGCATAGCATATTAGCATATTAGCATATTAGCATATTAGCATATTAGCATAGCGTGTTAGCATATTAGCGTATTAGCATATTAGCATATTAGCATATTAGCATATTAGCATATTAGCATAGCATATTAGCATATAAGCATAGCATATTAGCCTATTAGCATATTAGCATATTAGCAAATTAGCATATTAGCATATTAGCATAGCGTGTTAGTGTATTAGCATATTAGCATATTAGCATAGCATATTAGCATATTAGCATATTAGCATATTAGCATATTCGCATAGCATATTAGCATATTAGCCATATTAGCATATTAGCATATTAGCATTGTATATTAGCATATTAGCATATTAGCATATTAGCATATTAGCATATTAGCATATTAGCATATTAGCATATTAACATTAGCATAGCATATTAGCATAGCATATTAGCATATTAGCATATTAGCATATTAGCATAGCATATTAGCATATTAGCATATTAGCGTATTAGCATATTAGCATATTAGCATATTAGCATATTAGCATATTAGCATATTAGCATAGCATATTAGCATATTAGCATATTAGCATATTAGCATAGCGTGTTAGTGTATTAGCATATTAGCATATTAGCATATTAGCATATTAGCATATTAGCATATTAGCATAGCATATTAGCATATTAGCATATTAGTATATTAGCATATTAGCATATTAGCATAGCATATTAGCATATTAGCATATTAGCATATTCGCATAGCATATTAGCATAGCGTGTTAGCGTATTAGCATATTAGCATATTAGCATATTAGCATATTAGCATATTAACATATTAGCATATTAGCACATTAGCATTTAGCATATTAGCATATTAGCATATTAGCATAGCATATTTGCATATTAGCATATTAGCATAGCATATTAGCATATTAGCATATTAGCATATTAGCATATTAGCATAGCATATTAGCATATTAGCATATTAGCATATTAGCATATTAGCATGAGCAGCATAGCATATTAGCATATTAGCATATTAGCATATTAGCATATTAGCATATTAGCATATTAGCATATTAGCATAGCATATTAGTATATTAGCATAGCATATTAGCATATTAGCATAGCAGCATAGCATATTAGCATATAAGCATATTAGCATATTAGCATATTAGCATATTAGCATATTAGCATATTAGCATATTAGCATATTAGCATAGCATATTAGCATATTAGCATATTAGCATATTAGCATATTAGCATATTAGTATAGCAGCATAGCATATTAGCATATTAGCATATTAGCATATTAGCATATTAGCATATTAGCATAGCATGTTAGCGTATTAGCATATTAGCATATTAGCATATTAGCATATTAGCATATTAGCATAGCATGTTAGCGTATTAGCATATTAGCATATTAGCATATTAGCATAGCATGTTAGCGTATTAGCATATTAGCATAGCATATTAGCATATTAGCATATTAGCATATTAGCATATTAGCATAGCAGCATAGCATATTAGCATATTAGCATATTAGCATATTAGCATATTAGCATATTAGCATATTATCATATTAGCATATTAGCATATTAGCATAGCATGTTAGCGTATTAGCATATTAGCATATTAGTATATTAGCATATTAGCATATTAGCATATTAGCATATTAGCATAGCATATTAGCATATTAGCATATTAGCATATTAGCATATTAGCGTATTAACATATTAGCATATTAGCATATTAGCATATTAGCATATTAGCATAGCATGTTAGCGTATTAGCATATTAGCATATTAGCATATTAGCATAGCATATTAGCATATTAGCATATTAGCATATTAGCATATTAGCATATTAGCATATTAGCATAGCATATTAGCATATTAGCATATTAGCATATTAGCATATAGCATAGCATATTAGCGTATTAGCATATTAGCATATTAGCATATTAGCATAGTAGCATATTAGCATATTAGCATAGCGTGTTAGAGTATTAGCATATTAGCATATTAGCATATTAGCATATTAGCATATTAGCATATTAGCATATTAGCATAGCTTGTTAGCATATTAGCATATTAGCATATTAGCATATTAGCATAGCATATTAGCATAGCATATTAGCATATTAGCATATTAGCATATTAGCATAGCATATTAGCATATTAGCATATTAGCATATTAGCATATTAGCATATTAGCATATTAGCATATTAGCATAGCGTGTTAGTGTATTAGCATATTAGCATATTAGCATAGCATATTAGCCTATTAGCATATTAGCATACCATATTAGCATATTAGCATATTAGCATATTAGCATATTAGCATAGCATATTAGCATATTAGCATATTAGCATATTACCATATTAGCATATTAGCATATTAGCATATTAGCATAGCGTGTTAGCGTATTAGCATATTAGCATATTAGCATAGCATATTAGCGTATTAGCATATTAGCATATTAGCATATTAGCATAGTAGCATATTAGCATATTAGCATAGCGTGTTAGAGTATTAGCATATTAGCATATTAGCATATTAGCATATTAGCATATTAGCATATTAGCATAGCTTGTTAGCATATTAGCATATTAGCATATTAGCATATTAGCATATTAGCATATTAGCATAGCATATTAGCATATTAGCATATTAGCATATTAGCATAGCATATTAGCATATTAGCATATTAGCATATTAGCATATTAGCATATTAGCATAGCGTGTTAGCGTATTAGCATATTAGCATATTAGCATATTAGCATATTAGCATAGCATATTAGCATATTAGCATACTAGCATATTAGCATATTAGCATATTAGCATATTAGCATATTAGCATACTAGCATATTAGCATATTAGCATATTAGCATATTAGCATATTAGCATATTAGCATAGCGTGTTAGTGTATTAGCATATTAGCATATTAGCATAGCATATTAGCATATTAGCATATTAGCATATTAGCATATTAGCATATTAGCATATTAGCATAGCATATTAGCATATTAGCATATTAGCATATTAGTATAGCATATTAGCATATTAGCATATTAGCATATTAGCATAGCATATTAGCATATTAGCATATTAGTATATTAGCATATTAGCATATTAGCATAGCATGTTAGCGTATTAGCGTATTAGCATATTAGCATAGCGTATTAGCGTATTAGCATATTAGCATATTAGCATAGAATATTAGCATATTAGCATATTAGCATATTAGCATAGCATATTAGCATATTAGCATATTAGCATATTAGCATATTAGCATATTAGCATATTAGCATAGCATATTAGCATATTAGCATATTAGCATATTAGCATAGCGGGTTAGTGTATTAGCATATTAGTATATTAGCATAGCATATTAGCATATTAGCATATTAGTATATTAGCATATTAGCATAGCATATTAGCATATTAGCATATTAGCATATTAGCATATTAGCATATTAGCATATTAGCATATTAGCATATTAGCATATTAGCATAGCATATTAGTATATTAGCATATTAGCATATTAGCATATTAGCATAGCATATTAGCATATTAGCATATTAGCATATTAGCATAGCATATTAGCACATTAGCATATTAGCATATTAGCATATTAGCATATTAGCATATTAGCATATTAGCATAGCATGTTAGCGTATTAGCATATTAGTATATTAGCATATTAGCATATTAACATATTAGCATATTAGCATATTAGTATATTAGTATATTAGCATATTAGCATATTAGCATAGCATATTAGCATATTAGCATATTAGCATAGCATATTAGCATATTAGCATATTAGCATATTAGCATATTAGCATATTAGCATATTAGCATAGCGTGTTAGCGTATTAGCATATTAGCATATTAGCATATTAGCATATTAGCATAGCATATTAGCATATTAGCATACTAGCATATTAGCATATTAGCATATTAGCATATTAGCATATTAGCATACTAGCATATTAGCATATTAGCATATTAGCATATTAGCATATTAGCATATTAGCATAGCGTGTTAGTGTATTAGCATATTAGCATATTAGCATAGCATATTAGCATATTAGCATATTAGCATATTAGCATATTAGCATATTAGCATATTAGCATAGCATATTAGCATATTAGCATATTAGCATATTAGTATAGCATATTAGCATATTAGCATATTAGCATATTAGCATAGCATATTAGCATATTAGCATATTAGTATATTAGCATATTAGCATATTAGCATAGCATGTTAGCGTATTAGCGTATTAGCATATTAGCATAGCGTATTAGCGTATTAGCATATTAGCATATTAGCATAGAATATTAGCATATTAGCATATTAGCATATTAGCATAGCATATTAGCATATTAGCATATTAGCATATTAGCATATTAGCATATTAGCATATTAGCATAGCATATTAGCATATTAGCATATTAGCATATTAGCATAGCGGGTTAGTGTATTAGCATATTAGTATATTAGCATAGCATATTAGCATATTAGCATATTAGTATATTAGCATATTAGCATAGCATATTAGCATATTAGCATATTAGCATATTAGCATATTAGCATATTAGCATATTAGCATATTAGCATAGCATATTAGTATATTAGCATATTAGCATATTAGCATATTAGCATAGCATATTAGCATATTAGCATATTAGCATATTAGCATAGCATATTAGCACATTAGCATATTAGCATATTAGCATATTAGCATATTAGCATATTAGCATATTAGCATAGCATGTTAGCGTATTAGCATATTAGTATATTAGCATATTAGCATATTAACATATTAGCATATTAGCATATTAGTATATTAGTATATTAGCATATTAGCATATTAGCATAGCATATTAGCATATTAGCATATTAGCATAGCATATTAGCACATTAGCATATTAGCATATTAGCAAATTAGCATATTAGCATATTAGCATAGCGTGTTAGTGTATTAGCATATTAGCATATTAGCATAGCATATTAGCATATTAGCATATTAGCATATTCGCATAGCATATTAGCATATTAGCATATTAGCATATTAGCATAGTATATTAGCATATTAGCATATTAGCATATTAGCATATTAGCATATTAGCATATTAGCATAGCATATTAGCATAGCATATTAGCATATTAGCATATTAGCATATTAGCATATTAGCATAGCATATTAGCATATTAGCATATTAGCGTATTAGCATATTAGCATATTAGCATATTAGCATATTAGCATATTAGCATAGCATATTAGCATATTAGCATAGCATATTAGCATAGCGTGTTAGTGTATTAGCATATTAGCATATTAGCATATTAGCATATTAGCATATTAGCATATTAGCATAGCATATTAGCATATTAGCATATTAGCATATTAGCATATTAGTATATTAGCATATTAGCATATTAGCATAGCATATTAGCATATTAGCATATTAGCATATTCGCATAGCATATTAGTATAGCGTGTTAGCGTATTAGCATATTAGCATATTTAGCATATTAGCATATTAACATATTAGCATATTAGCATATAGCATATTAGCATATTAGCATATTAGCATATTAGCATAGCATATTTGCATATTAGCATATTAGCATAGCATATTAGCATATTAGCATATTAGCATATTAGCATAGCATATTAGCATATTAGCATATTAGCATTATTAGCATATTAGCATATTACCATATTAGCCTATTAGCATAGCAGCATAGCATATTAGCATATTAGCATATTAGCATATTAGCATAGCATATTAGCATATTAGCATATTAGCATATTAACATATTAGCATATTAGCATATTAGCATATTAGCATATTAGCATAGCATATTAGTATATTAGCATAGCATATTAGCATATTAGCATAGCAGCATAGCATATTAGCATATAAGCATATTAGCATATTAGCATATTAGCATATTAGCATATTAGCATATTAGCATATTAGCATATTAGCATATTAGCATAGCATATTAGCATATTAGCATATTAGTATAGCAGCATAGCATATTAGCATATTAGCATATTAGCATATTAGCATAGCATGTTAGCGTATTAGCATATTAGCATATTAGCATATTAGCATATTAGCATATTAGCATAGCATGTTAGCGTATTAGCATATTAGCATATTAGCATATTAGCATAGCATGTTAGCGTATTAGCATAATTAGCATAGCATATTAGCATATTAGCATATTAGCATATTAGCATATTAGCATTAGCAGCATAGCATATTAGCATATTAGCATATTAGCATATTAGCATATTAGCATATTAGCATATTAGCATATTATCATATTAGCATATTAGCATATTTGCATATTAGCGTATTAGCATATTAGCATATTAGTATATTAGCATATTAGCATATTAGCATATTAGCATATTAGCATATTAGCATAGCATATTAGCATATTAGCATATTAGCATATTAGCATATTAGCGTATTAACATATTAGCATATTAGCATATTGCATAGCATGTTAGCATATAGCGTATTAGCATATTAACATATTACATATTAGCATATTAGCATATTAGCATATTAGCATATTAGCATACTTAGCATATTAGCATTAGCTTGTTAGCATATTAGCGTATTAGCATATTAGCATATTAGCATTAGCTATATTAGCATATTAGCATATTAGCATATTAGCATATTAGCATATTAGCAATAGCATATTAGCATATTAGCATATTAGCATATTAGCATATTAGCATATTAGCATATTAGCATATTAGCATAGCATATTAGCATATTAGTATAGTATATTAGCATATTAGCATATTAGCATTAGCATATTAGCATAGTATATTAGCATATTAACATATTAGCATATTAGCATATTAGCATATTAGCATATTAGCGTATTAGCATATTAGCATATTAGCATAGCATATTAGCATATTATCATATTAGCATATTAGCATATTAGCATAATATTAGCATATTAGCATAGCTTAGCATATTAGCGTATTAGCATATTAGCATATTAGTATATTAGAATATTAGCTATTAGCATATTAGCATAGCATATTAGCATATTAGCATATTAGCATATTAGCATAGCATATTAGCATATTAGCATATTAGCATAGGGTAGTTAGATATTAGCATATTAGCATATTAGCATATTAGCATATTAGCATATTAGCATATTAGTAGCATATTAGCATATTAGCATATTAGCATATTAGCATATTAGCATATTAGCATATATTAGCATATAGCATAGATTAGCATAGCATATTAGCATATTAGCTTATTAGCATATTAGCATATTAGCATATAGCATAGCATATTAGCTTATTAGCATATTAGCATAGCTTGTTAGCATATTAGCGTATTAGCATATTAGCATATTAGCATATTAGCATATTACCATATTAGCATATTAGCATAGCATATTAGCATATTAGCATATTAGCATATAGCATATTAGCATAGTAGTATATTAGCATATTAGCATATTAGCATAGCATATTAGCAATATTAGCATATTAGCATATTAGCATAGCATATTAGCATATTAGCATATTAGCATATTAGCATATTAGCATTAGCATATTAGCTTATTAGCATATTAGCATATTAGCATATTAGCATATTAGCATAGCATATTAGCATATTAGCATATTAGCATATTAGCATATTAGCATATTAGCATAGCATATTAGCTATTAGCATATTAGCATAGCATATAGCATATTAGCATATTAGCATAGCATATTAGCATATTAGCATATTAGCATAGCATACTTAGCATATTAGCATATTAGCTATATTAGCATATTAGCATACTAGCATATTAGCGTGTTAGGTATTAGCATATTAGCATATTAGCAATAGCATATTAGCATATTAGCATATTAGCATAGCTAATTAGCATATTAGCATAGCGTGTTAGAGTATTAGCATATTAGCATATTAGCATATTAGCATATTAGCATATTAGCATATTAGCATATTAGCATAGCATATTAGCATATTAGCATATTAGCATATTAGCATATTAGCATATTAGCATAGCATATTAGCATATTAGCATATTAGCATATTAGCATATTAACATATTTGCATAGCATATTAGCATATTAGCATATAAGCATATTAGCATATTAGCATATTAGCATATTAGCATATTAGTATATTAGCAATATAGCATAGCATATTAGCATATTAGCATATTAGCATATTTAGCATATAGCATATTTGCATATTAGCATATTAGCATAGCATATTAGCATATTTAACATAACATATTAGCATATTAGCATATTAGCATATAGCATATTAGCATATTAGCATATTAGCATATTAGCATATTAGCATATTACATATTAGCATATTAGCATATTAGCATATTAGCATATTAGCATATTAGCATATTAGCATAGCATATTAGCATATTAGCATATTAGCATATTAGCATATTAGCATATTAGCATAGCGTGTTAGCGTGTTAGCGTATTAGCGTATTAGCATAGCATATTAGCATATTAGCATATTAGCATATTAGCATATTAGCATATTAGCATATTAGCATATTAGCATATTAGCATAGTATATTAGCATATTAGCATATTAGCATATTAGCATAGCATATTAGCATATTAGCATATTAGCATATTAGCATAGCATATTAGCATATTAGCATATTAGCATATTAGCATAGCGTGTTAGCGTATTAGCATATTAGCATATTAGCATATTAGCATAGCATATTAGCATATTAGCATAGCATATTAGCATATTAGCATATTAGCATATTAGCATATTAGCATAGCGTGTTAGCATATTAGCGTATTAGCATATTAGCATATTAGCATATTAGCATATTAGCATAGCATATTAGCATATAAGCATAGCATATTAGCCTATTAGCATATTAGCATATTAGCAAATTAGCATATTAGCATATTAGCATAGCGTGTTAGTGTATTAGCATATTAGCATATTAGCATAGCATATTAGCATATTAGCATATTAGCATATTAGCATATTCGCATAGCATATTAGCATATTAGCATATTAGCATATTAGCATATTAGCATTGTATATTAGCATATTAGCATATTAGCATATTAGCATATTAGCATATTAGCATATTAGCATATTAGCATATTAACATATTAGCATAGCATATTAGCATAGCATATTAGCATATTAGCATATTAGCATATTAGCATAGCATATTAGCATATTAGCATATTAGCGTATTAGCATATTAGCATATTAGCATATTAGCATATTAGCATATTAGCATATTAGCATAGCATATTAGCATATTAGCATATTAGCATATTAGCATAGCGTGTTAGTGTATTAGCATATTAGCATATTAGCATATTAGCATATTAGCATATTAGCATATTAGCATATTAGCATAGCATATTAGCATATTAGCATATTAGTATATTAGCATATTAGCATATTAGCATAGCATATTAGCATATTAGCATATTAGCATATTCGCATAGCATATTAGCATAGCGTGTTAGCGTATTAGCATATTAGCATATTAGCATATTAGCATATTAGCATATTAACATATTAGCATATTAGCACATTAGCATATTAGCATATTAGCATATTAGCATATTAGCATAGCATATTTGCATATTAGCATATTAGCATAGCATATTAGCATATTAGCATATTAGCATATTAGCATATTAGCATAGCATTAGCATATTAGCATATTAGCATATTAGCATAGCAGCATAGCATATTAGCATATTAGCATATTAGCATATTAGCATATTAGCATATTAGCATATTAGCATAGCATATTAGTATATTAGCATAGCATATTAGCATATTAGCATAGCAGCATAGCATATTAGCATATAAGCATATTAGCATATTAGCATATTAGCATATTAGCATATTAGCATATTAGCATATTAGCATATTAGCATAGCATATTAGCATATTAGCATATTAGCATATTAGCATATTAGCATATTAGTATAGCAGCATAGCATATTAGCATATTAGCATATTAGCATATTAGCATATTAGCATATTAGCATAGCATGTTAGCGTATTAGCATATTAGCATATTAGCATATTAAGCATATTAGCATATTAGCATATTAGCATAGCATGTTAGCGTATTAGCATATTAGCATATTAGCATATAGCATAGCATGTTAGCGTATTAGCATATTAGCATAGCATATTAGCATATTAGCATATTAGCATATTAGCATATTAGCATAGCAGCATAGCATATTAGCATATTAGCATATTAGCATATTAGCATATTAGCATATTAGCATATTATCATATTAGCATATTAGCATATTAGCATAGCATGTTAGCGTATTAGCATATTAGCATATTAGTATATTAGCATATTAGCATATTAGCATATTAGCATATTAGCATAGCATATTAGCATATTAGCATATTAGCATATTAGCATATTAGCGTATTAACATATTAGCATATTAGCATATTAGCATATTAGCATATTAGCATAGCATGTTAGCGTATTAGCATATTAGCATATTAGCATATTAGCATAGCATATTAGCATATTAGCATATTAGCATATTAGCATATTAGCATATTAGCATATTAGCATAGCATATTAGCATATTAGCATATTAGCATATTAGCATATAGCATATTAGCGTATTAGCATATTAGCATATTAGCATATTAGCATAGTAGCATATTAGCATATTAGCATAGCGTGTTAGAGTATTAGCATTTTAGCATATTAGCATATTAGCATATTAGCATATTAGCATATTAGCATAGCTTGTTAGCATATTAGCATATTAGCATATTAGCATATTAGCATTAGCATATTAGCATAGCATATTAGCATATTAGCATATTAGCATATTAGCATAGCATATTAGCATATTAGCATATTAGCATATTAGCATATTAGCATATTAGCATATTAGCATATTAGCATAGCGTGTTAGTGTATTAGCATATTAGCATATTAGCATAGCATATTAGCCTATTAGCATATTAGCATACCATATTAGCATATTAGCATATTAGCATATTAGCATATTAGCATAGCATATTAGCATATTAGCATATTAGCATATTACCATATTAGCATATTAGCATATTAGCATATTAGCATAGCGTGTTAGCGTATTAGCATATTAGCATATTAGCATAGCATATTAGCGTATTAGCATATTAGCATATTAGCATATTAGCATAGTAGCATATTAGCATATTAGCATAGCGTGTTAGAGTATTAGCATATTAGCATATTAGCATATTAGCATATTAGCATATTAGCATATTAGCATAGCTTGTTAGCATATTAGCATATTAGCATATTAGCATATTAGCATATTAGCATATTAGCATAGCATATTAGCATATTAGCATATTAGCATATTAGCATAGCATATTAGCATATTAGCATATTAGCATATTAGCATATTAGCATATTAGCATAGCGTGTTAGCGTATTAGCATATTAGCATATTAGCATATTAGCATATTAGCATAGCATATTAGCATATTAGCATACTAGCATATTAGCATATTAGCATATTAGCATATTAGCATATTAGCATACTAGCATATTAGCATATTAGCATATTAGCATATTAGCATATTAGCATAGGTGTTAGCTGTATTAGCATATTAGCATATTAGCATAGCATATTAGCATATTAGCATATTAGCATATTAGCATATTAGCATATTAGCATAGCATATTAGCATATTAGCATATTAGCATATTAGTATAGCATATTAGCATATTAGCATATTAGCATATTAGCATAGCATATTAGCATATTAGCATATTAGTATATTAGCATATTAGCATATTAGCATAGCATGTTAGCGTATTAGCGTATTAGCATATTAGCATAGCGTATTAGCGTATTAGCATATTAGCATATTAGCATAGAATATTAGCATATTAGCATATTAGCATATTAGCATAGCATATTAGCATATTAGCATATTAGCATATTAGCATATTAGCATATTAGCATATTAGCATATTAGCATAGCATATTAGCATATTAGCATATTAGCATATTAGCATAGCGGGTTAGTGTATTAGCATATTAGTATATTAGCATAGCATATTAGCATATTAGCATATTAGTATATTAGCATATTAGCATAGCATATTAGCATATTAGATTAGCATATTAGCATATTAGCATATTAGCATATTAGCATATTAGCATATTAGCATATTAGCATATTAGCATAGCATATTAGTATATTAGCATATTAGCATATTAGCATATTAGCATAGCATATTAGCATATTAGCATATTAGCATATTAGCATAGCATATTAGCACATTAGCATATTAGCATATTAGCATATTAGCATATTAGCATATTAGCATATTAGCATAGCATGTTAGCGTATTAGCATATTAGTATATTAGCATATTAGCATATTAACATATTAGCATATTAGCATATTAGTATATTAGTATATTAGCATATTAGCATATTAGCATAGCATATTAGCATATTAGCATATTAGCATAGCATATTAGCATATTAGCATATTAGCATATTAGCATATTAGCATATTAGCATATTAGCATAGCGTGTTAGCGTATTAGCATATTAGCATATTAGCATATTAGCATATTAGCATAGCATATTAGCATATTAGCATACTAGCATATTAGCATATTAGCATATTAGCATATTAGCATATTAGCATACTAGCATATTAGCATATTAGCATATTAGCATATTAGCATATTAGCATAGATAGCGTGTTAGTGTATTAGCATATTAGCATATTAGCATAGCATATTAGCATATTAGCATATTAGCATATTAGCATATTAGCATATTAGCATATTAGCATAGCATATTAGCATATTAGCATATTAGCATATTAGTATAGCATATTAGCATATTAGCATATTAGCATATTAGCATAGCATATTAGCATATTAGCATATTAGTATATTAGCATATTAGCATATTAGCATAGCATGTTAGCGTATTAGCGTATTAGCATATTAGCATAGCGTATTAGCGTATTAGCATATTAGCATATTAGCATAGAATATTAGCATATTAGCATATTAGCATATTAGCATAGCATATTAGCATATTAGCATATTAGCATATTAGCATATTAGCATATTAGCATAGCATATTAGCATAGCATATTAGCATATTAGCATATTAGCATATTAGCATAGCGGGTTAGTGTATTAGCATATTAGTATATTAGCATAGCATATTAGCATATTAGCATATTAGTATATTAGCATATTAGCATAGCATATTAGCATATTAGCATATTAGCATATTAGCATATTAGCATATTAGCATATTAGCATATTAGCATAGCATATTAGTATATTAGCATATTAGCATATTAGCATATTAGCATAGCATATTAGCATATTAGCATATTAGCATATTAGCATAGCATATTAGCACATTAGCATATTAGCATATTAGCATATTAGCATATTAGCATATTAGCATATTAGCATAGCATGTTAGCGTATTAGCATATTAGTATATTAGCATATTAGCATATTAACATATTAGCATATTAGCATATTAGTATATTAGTATATTAGCATATTAGCATATTAGCATAGCATATTAGCATATTAGCATATTAGCATAGCATATTAGCACATTAGCATATTAGCATATTAGCATATTAGCATATTAGCATATTAGCATATTAGCATAGCATGTTAGCGTATTAGCATATTAGTATATTAGCATATTAGCATATTAGCATATTAGCATAGCATATTAGCATAGCATATTAGCATATTAGCATATTAGCATATTAGCATATTAGCATATTAGCATATTAGCATATTAGCATAGCATATTAGCATATTAGCATATTAGCATATTAGCATATTAGCATATTAACATATTAGCATATTAGCATAGCATATTAGCATATTAGCATATTAGCATATTAGCATATTAGCATATTAGCATATTAGCATATTAGCATAGCATATTAGCATATTAGTATATTTGCATATTAGTATATTAGTATATTAGCATATTAGCATATTAGCATATTAGCATATTAGCATAGCATATTAGCATATTAGCATATTAGCATATTAGCATATTAGCATAGCATATTAGCATATTAGCATATTAACATATTAGCGTATTAGCATAGTATAGCATATTAGCATATTAGCATATTAGCATAGCATATTAGCATATTAGCATATTAGCTTATTAGCGTATTAGCATATTAGCATATTAGCATATTAGCGTATTAGCGTATTAGCATATTAGCATATTAGCATATTAGCATATTAGCATATTAGCATATTAGCATAGCATATTAGCATATTAGCATATTAGCATATTAGCATAGCATATTAGCATATTAGCATATTAGCATATTAGCATATTAGCATATTAGCATAGCATATTAGCATATTAGCATATTAGCATATTAGCATAGCGTGTTAGCATATTAGCATATTAGCATATTAGCATAGAATTAGCATATTAGCATATTAGCATATTAGCATATTAGCATATTAGCATATTAGCATATTAGCATATTAGCATATTAGCATAGCATATTAGCATATTAGCATATTAGCATATTAGCATATTAGCATATTAGCATAGCATATTAGCATAGCATATTAGCATATTAGCATATTAGCATATTAGCATAGCATATTAGCATATTAGCATATTAGCATAGCATATTAGCATATTAGCATATTAGCATAGCATATTAGCATATTAGCATATTAGCATATTAGCATATTAGCATAGCATATTAGCATATTAGCATATTAGCATATTTTCATATTAGCATATTAGCATATTAGCATATTAGCATATTAGCATATTAGCATATTAGTATAGCATATTAGCATATTAGCATATTAGCATATTAGCATATTAGCATATTAGCATATTAGCATAGCATATTAGCATATTAGCATAGCATATTAGCATAGCGTGTTAGTGTATTAGCATATTAGCATATTAGCATATTAGCATATTAGCATAGCATATTAGCATATTAGCATATTAGCATATTAGCATATTAGCATATTAGCATAGCATATTAGAATATTAGCATATTAGCATATTAGCATATTAGCATAGCATATTAGCATATTAGCATAGCATATTAGCATATTAGCATAGCATATTAGCATATTAGCATATTAGCATATTAGCATATTAGCATATTAGCATAGCATATTAGCATATTAGCATATTAGCATATTAGCATAGCATATTAGCATATTAGCATATTAGCATATTAGCATATTAGTATATTAGCATAGCATATGAGCATATTAGCATATTAGCATATTAGCATATTAGCATATTAGCATAGCTTAGCATATTAGCGTATTAAAATATTAGCATATTAGCATATTAGCATATTAGCATAGCATATTAGCATATTAGCGTATTAAAATATTAGCATATTAGCATATTAGCATATTAGCATAGCATATTAGCATATTAGCATATTAGCATATTAGCATATTAGCATATTAGCATATTAGCATAGCATATTAGCATATTAGCATATTAGCATATTAGCATATTAGCATATTAGCATAGCATATTAGCATATTAGCATATTAGCATATTAGCATATTAGCATATTAGCATATTAGCATAGCGTGTTAGTGTATTAGCATATTAGCATATTAGCATAGCATATTAGCATATTAGCATATTAGCATATTAGCATATTAGCATATTAGCATATTAGCATAGCATATTAGCATATTAGCATATTAGCATATTAGCATATTAGCATATTAGCATAGCATAACATATTAGCATATTAGCATATTAGCATATTAGCATAGCATATTAGCGTATTAGCATATTAGCATATTAGCATATTAGCATATTAACATATTAGCATAGCATATTAGCATATTAGCATATTAGCATATTAGCATATTAGCATATTAGCATAGCATATTAGCATATTAGCATATTAGCATATTAGTATATTAGCATATTAGCATATTAGCATATTAGCATAGCATATTAGCATATTAGTATATTAGCATATTAGCATATTAGCATATTAGCATAGCATATTAGCATATTAGCATATTAACATAGCATATTAGCATATTAGCATATTAGCATATTAGCATATTAGCATATTAGCATATTAGCATAGCGTGTTAGCGTATTAGCATATTAGCATATTAGCATAGCATATTAGCATATTAGCATATTAGCATATTAGCATATTAGCATAGCGTGTTAGTGTATTAGCATATTAGCATATTAGCATAGCATATTAGCATATTAGCATATTAGCATATTAGCATATTAGCATAGCATATTAGCATATTAGCATATTAGCATATTAGCATATTAGCATATTAACATATTAGCATAGCATATTAGCATATTGGCATATTAGCATATTAGCATATTAGCATATTAGCATATTAGCATATTAGCATATTAGCATATTAGCATAGCATATTAGCATATTAGCATATTAGCATATTAGCATATTAGCATAGCATATTAGCATATTAGCATATTAGCATATTAGCATAGCATATTAGCATATTAGCATAGCATATTAGCATATTAGCATATTAACATATTAGCATATTAGCATAGCATATTAGCATATTAGCATATTAGCATATTAGCATATTAGCATATTAGCATATTAGCATATTAGCATAGCGTGTTAGCGTGTTAGCGTATTAGCATATTAGCATAGCATATTAGCATATTAGCATATTAGCATAGCATATTAGCATATTAGCATATTAGCATATTAGCATATTAGCATAGCATATTAGCATATTAGCATATTAGCATATTAGCATATTAGCATATTAGCATATTAGCATAGCATATTAGCATATTAGCATATTAGCATATTAGCATAGCATATTAGCATATTAGCATATTAGCATATTAGCATATTAGCATAGCATATTAGCATATTAGCATATTAGCATATTAGCATATTAGCATAGCGTGTTAGCGTATTAGCATATTAGCATATTAGCATAGCATATTAGCATATTAGCATGGCATATTAGCATATTACCATAGCATATTAGCATATTAGCATATTAGCATATTAGCATATTAGCATATTAGCATATTAGCATAGCATATTAGCATATTATCATATTAGCATATTAGCATATTAGCATAGCATATTAGCATATTAGCATAGCTTAGCATATTAGCGTATTAGCATATTAGCATATTAGTATATTAGAATATTAGCATATTAGCATATTAGCATAGCATATTAGCATATTAGCATATTAGCATATTAGCATAGCATATTAGCATATTAGCATATTAGCATAGCGTGTTAGTGTATTAGCATATTAGCATATTAGCATATTAGCATATTAGCATATTAGCATATTAGCATAGCATATTAGCATATTAGCCTATTAGCATATTAGCATATTAGCATATTAGCATATTAGCATATTAGCATATTAGCATATTAGCATAGCATATTAGCATATTAGCTTATTAGCATATTAGCATATTAGCATATTAGCATAGCATATTAGCTTATTAGCATATTAGCATAGCTTGTTAGCATATTAGCGTATTAGCATATTAGCATATTAGCATATTAGCATATTACCATATTAGCATATTAGCATAGCATATTAGCATATTAGCATATTAGCATATTAGCATATTAGCATATTAGCATATTAGTATATTAGCATATTAGCATATTAGCATAGCATATTAGCATATTAGCATATTAGCATATTAGCATAGCATATTAGCATATTAGCATATTAGCATATTAGCATATTAGCATAGCATATTAGCATATTAGCATATTAGCATATTAGCATATTAGCATATTAGCATAGCATATTAGCATATTAGCATATTAGCATATTAGCATATTAGCATAGCATATTAGCATATTAGCATATTAGCATATTAGTATATTAGCATATTAGCATAGCATATTAGCATATTAGCATATTAGCATAGCATATTAGCATATTAGCATATTAGCATAGCATATTAGCATATTAGCATATTAGTATATTAGCATATTAGCATACTAGCATATTAGCATAGCGTGTTAGCGTATTAGCATATTAGCATATTAGCATAGCATATTAGCATATTAGCATATTAGCATATTAGCATATTAGCATATTAGCATAGCGTGTTAGTGTATTAGCATATTAGCATATTAGCATATTAGCATATTAGCATATTAGCATATTAGCATATTAGCATAGCATATTAGCATATTAGCATATTAGCATATTAGCATATTAGCATTAGCATATTAGCATATTAGCATATTAGCATATTAGCATATTAACATATTAGCATAGCATATTAGCATATTAGCATATAAGCATATTAGCATATTAGCATATTAGCATATTAGCATATTAGTATATTAGCATATTAGCATAGCATATTAGCATATTAGCATATTAGCATATTAGCATATTAGCATATTTGCATATTAGCATATTAGCATAGCATATTAGCATATTAACATAACATATTAGCATATTAGCATAGCATATTAGCATATTAGCATATTAGCATATTAGCATATTAGCATATTAGCATATTAGCATATTAGCATAGCATATTAGCATATTAGCATATTAGCATATTAGCATATTAGCATATTAGCATAGCGTGTTAGCGTGTTAGCGTATTAGCGTATTAGCATAGCATATTAGCATATTAGCATATTAGCATATTAGCATATTAGCATATTAGCATATTAGCATATTAGCATATTAGCATAGTATATTAGCATATTAGCATATTAGCATATTAGCATAGCATATTAGCATATTAGCATATTAGCATATTAGCATAGCATATTAGCATATTAGCATATTAGCATATTAGCATAGCGTGTTAGCGTATTAGCATATTAGCATATTAGCATATTAGCAAAGCATATTAGCATATTAGCATAGCATATTAGCATATTAGCATATTAGCATATTAGCATATTAGCATAGCGTGTTAGCATATTAGCGTATTAGCATATTAGCATATTAGCATATTAGCATATTAGCATAGCATATTAGCATATAAGCATAGCATATTAGCCTATTAGCATATTAGCATATTAGCAAATTAGCATATTAGCATATTAGCATAGCGTGTTAGTGTATTAGCATATTAGCATATTAGCATAGCATATTAGCATATTAGCATATTAGCATATTAGCATATTCGCATAGCATATTAGCATATTAGCATATTAGCATATTAGCATATTAGCATTGTATATTAGCATATTAGCATATTAGCATATTAGCATATTAGCATATTAGCATATTAGCATATTAGCATATTAACATATTAGCATAGCATATTAGCATAGCATATTAGCATATTAGCATATTAGCATATTAGCATAGCATATTAGCATATTAGCATATTAGCGTATTAGCATATTAGCATATTAGCATATTAGCATATTAGCATATTAGCATATTAGCATAGCATATTAGCATATTAGCATATTAGCATATTAGCATAGCGTGTTAGTGTATTAGCATATTAGCATATTAGCATATTAGCATATTAGCATATTAGCATATTAGCATATTAGCATAGCATATTAGCATATTAGCATATTAGTATATTAGCATATTAGCATATTAGCATAGCATATTAGCATATTAGCATATTAGCATATTCGCATAGCATATTAGCATAGCGTGTTAGCGTATTAGCATATTAGCATATTAGCATATTAGGCATATTAGCATATTAACATATTAGCATATTAGCACATTAGCATATTAGCATATTAGCATATTAGCATATTAGCATAGCATATTTGCATATTAGCATATTAGCATAGCATATTAGCATATTAGCATATTAGCATATTAGCATATTAGCATAGCATATTAGCATATTAGCATATTAGCATATTAGCATATTAGCATAGCAGCATAGCATATTAGCATATTAGCATATTAGCATATTAGCATATTAGCATATTAGCATATTAGCATAGCATATTAGTATATTAGCATAGCATATTAGCATATTAGCATAGCAGCATAGCATATTAGCATATAAGCATATTAGCATATTAGCATATTAGCATATTAGCATATTAGCATATTAGCATATTAGCATATTAGCATAGCATATTAGCATATTAGCATATTAGCATATTAGCATATTAGCATATTAGTATAGCAGCATAGCATATTAGCATATTAGCATATTAGCATATTAGCATATTAGCATATTAGCATAGCATGTTAGCGTATTAGCATATTAGCATATTAGCATATTAGCATATTAGCATATTAGCATAGCATGTTAGCGTATTAGCATATTAGCATATTAGCATATTAGCATAAGCATGTTAGCGTATTAGCATATAGCATAGCATATTAGCATATTAGCATATTAGCATATTAGCATATTAGCATAGCAGCATAGCATATTAGCATATTAGCATATTAGCATATTAGCATATTAGCATATTAGCATATTATCATATTAGCATATTAGCATATTAGCATAGCATGTTAGCGTATTAGCATATTAGCATATTAGTATATTAGCATATTAGCATATTAGCATATTAGCATATTAGCATAGCATATTAGCATATTAGCATATTAGCATATTAGCATATTAGCGTATACATATTAGCATATTAGCATATTAGCATATTAGCATATTAGCATAGCATGTTAGCGTATTAGCATATTAGCATATTAGCATATTAGCATAGCAATTAGCATATTAGCATATTAGCATATTAGCATATTAGCATATTAGCATATTAGCATAGCATATTAGCATATTAGCATATTAGCATATTAGCATATTAGCATATTAGCGTATTAGCATATTAGCATATTAGCATATTAGCATAGTAGCATATTAGCATATTAGCATAGCGTGTTAGAGTATTAGCATTTTAGCATATTAGCATATTAGCATATTAGCATATTAGCATATTAGCATAGCTTGTTAGCATATTAGCATATTAGCATATTAGCATATTAGCATAGCATATTAGCATAGCATATTAGCATATTAGCATATTAGCATATTAGCATAGCATATTAGCATATTAGCATATTAGCATATTAGCATATTAGCATATTAGCATATTAGCATATTAGCATAGCGTGTTAGTGTATTAGCATATTAGCATATTAGCATAGCATATTAGCCTATTAGCATATTAGCATACCATATTAGCATATTAGCATATTAGCATATTAGCATATTAGCATAGCATATTAGCATATTAGCATATTAGCATATTACCATATTAGCATATTAGCATATTAGCATATTAGCATAGCGTGTAGCGTATTAGCATATTAGCATATTAGCATAGCATATTAGCGTATTAGCATATTAGCATATTAGCATATTAGCATAGTAGCATATTAGCATATTAGCATAGCGTGTTAGAGTATTAGCATATTAGCATATTAGCATATTAGCATATTAGCATATTAGCATATTAGCATAGCTTGTTAGCATATTAGCATATTAGCATATTAGCATATTAGCATATTAGCATATTAGCATAGCATATTAGCATATTAGCATATTAGCATATTAGCATAGCATATTAGCATATAGCATATTAGCATATTAGCATATTAGCATATTAGCATAGCGTGTTAGCGTATTAGCATATTAGCATATTAGCATATTAGCATATTAGCATAGCATATTAGCATATTAGCATACTAGCATATTAGCATATTAGCATATTAGCATATTAGCATATTAGCATACTAGCATATTAGCATATTAGCATATTAGCATATTAGCATATTAGCATATTAGCATAGCGTGTTAGTGTATTAGCATATTAGCATATTAGCATAGCATATTAGCATATTAGCATATTAGCATATTAGCATATTAGCATATTAGCATATTAGCATAGCATATTAGCATATTAGCATATTAGCATATTAGTATAGCATATTAGCATATTAGCATATTAGCATATTAGCATAGCATATTAGCATATTAGCATATTAGTATATTAGCATATTAGCATATTAGCATAGCATGTTAGCGTATTAGCGTATTAGCATATTAGCATAGCGTATTAGCGTATTAGCATATTAGCATATTAGCATAGAATATTAGCATATTAGCATATTAGCATATTAGCATAGCATATTAGCATATTAGCATATTAGCATATTAGCATATTAGCATATTAGCATATTAGCATATTAGCATAGCATATTAGCATATTAGCATATTAGCATATTAGCATAGCGGGTTAGTGTATTAGCATATTAGTATATTAGCATAGCATATTAGCATATTAGCATATTAGTATATTAGCATATTAGCATAGCATATTAGCATATTAGCATATTAGCATATTAGCATATTAGCATATT
>NW_026043230.1:0-48442 GCF_023856365.1 Brienomyrus brachyistius | reverse complement strand
AGGCCGACATCAAACTATTTTCATGTAAAACAAAAGTGCTGGCAGTTTGCTTGTGCTTACAGACCCCGCCTTGAGCCCATCCAGAAAGATCCCAAAAATAACCGACAAGCAAAGGTTGTAACAATCTGAGCATGTTTAGTTTAATGTAATCAGGAGCCGAATTAATAACGCGAATAAATGATCAAACCGAAAGTCTGTAGTCGGGAATATCCGATAACGTCTTTGACGTGCAGTTAAGATAGTCAGAGGAAAAACCTTGTAGTTTACTTATATATATGCCTAAATATATGAGTGTGTCTCTCCGGTGATTTAATGATGAATATAACGATTACATATCAAATCACACATTAAGCAATTATTATATTACTAGGTTGAACGTTTTCACTATGTCTGTCGTCACCTTGATTTCACGATTTTGACTATTCTTCTTATCCCAGATTGAACAAGTCATTGTGGCGATGCAAGATCCCGACATGGGGATAAAGATGAAGAATCAAAGACTGTTAATCACAGTGATTCCACATGCGATGACAGGTGCACGATACATATTTTACTTTTTAAAAATAATTTTTCATGCCGCCCGGGTTGTCTTACACCCGGCCGTGCAGTGTCCCGGGGGCCGGGTCCTAATGGTCATTTAAGCCCTTCACAGGAAAGCCCATACATCGGCGGTCTTCGGGAATCCTGTGCATTAAGACTGTCATCGATCTCCTTGCGCTCATATTTATTTATGTAATTTATTTATCGAGTTCAGCGTTTTTGATTTATGACGGCTTAATGCATTTCTCGACTCTAACTAGATGCCTTCCTCGCTATGCCTTCCCAGGAAATGATATCGTGGAGTGGCTAATTCAGAAGTACTCCATCATGGAAGAAGGTAGGGCCGAGAAGTATGTAGGGAAGCGTTACCTGGTGCTCTTATGTGAGGTTAATCGATTGTTTTTTTCCCTTCGTGACGACGATGGCGCCCCTGCTGGCGAAAGACGTCATCAGGTTTTTTTTTTTTTGTAATAAAATAACAGAAATAAACGAGTCTTTTGAATAATAAATACAAATGAAGTAATAGAATTTGTCATCCATACAACAGATTAGCCTAGCTGCATTTATGTGTAAGCATATGCAATTCACGTGTCTGACAGAAGCATGTTCTGTTCCATTGATATTGCTGAGCCTGTGAATTAATAAATGTCAGAATTGAGCTTGTCCATAACATAGACACCCCATTCGCCTGAAGCTTTTGGGATTTTCTTCCCCTGGCGTCAATTTATCTGCTGAATTATTTATCTTTCTGCTGAGAGGCTATTAGTACAAATAATCTGTAGGCCAGTCCCGAGTCGCGCCGCTACGCATGCTGAGCTGTACGGTTTGATAGTCCCGATGCAAACTTCGCTGATAGCCAGAGGCAGTCAGTCATGCCTGGAGAAATATCGCTATCCGTCTCCCTCATTATGCACTTCTGCAAGACGCTGTTGTCCTGAATTCCCGGGCGATGCAGATGAGGTTTTAAATAGCAAGGGAGCAGATTTCCCTGATTTACAGCCCAGATTGGAAAAGAAGTCGGAATGGAAAGGAGGGGACTTTTAGGCAGTAGATGGCAGATGCATTAACAGACTTGAATGGGCAAAAAACCTGTTGCCCCGGTAAGCAGTTACCCCTCCCTGTAAACACTAGGCTTCCCCCTAGCAGCGCTGTTGCTGCGCCGGTCTGAAACCCCCGGGAGCGCCTGACTGCCAATGGCCGCGGAGGCAGCCGGAAAGTGGAAAGTCCCAATTACTCGTAATTAATTATAGTTCCGATGAGGAATGCACCATCCCCGCGGCTTATTCTGTGCACCATGTCAACGTTTTTTCCAGTTACTTGCTATACCGTAAAATAAAATATAATATGCCTACTCAGTTTCTAGTTATCGTGTGTTCTACTGTATTCCACTGACAAAAATTTAGAGAATTACTATGCCTAAATCTGGGCTACGAGTAGTGGATTTGTTTGAGCTTTGAGTAGTTTACGTGGAAATGAGTGACCACTTTGTGTGTTTTCAGAGGCACTTCATGTGGGGAATCTGATCGTGAAGCACGGCTACATTTACCCCCTAAAGGACCCCAGGACGCTCGTCCTGGGGCCCGACGAGACGCCGTATCGCTTCCAGGTAACCTAAAACCACGGTTTCTTCAGATGGAGGGCAGCGCGAGAGGGTGGTGGCCATGTGGGGGGGCACGCATATCGAAACTATTCGTTGGAGAGACTGCGGAATTACCGTGTAGGACAGTATTTCTCAATCTGGTCCGGGCTCCAGAGCTGAGAGGGTGCAAAAACGTAGACTGTCTGGTAGGGAGCTGGGAGGGAGCAAAAACGTGGATCATCTGTGTGTCGCCGAGGACCGGATTGGGAAACACTGATGTATGAGAACCAATGCCAGTTAAAGTAGCAAAATGCCTTCCACCCGCCTTGTCCCTGACATGTTAAATCACAAAGCACCTTTGTCACGCTGCTTCTGAATAGTTTCAAATGACAGCATCTCCTTTTTGCTAGACTCCGTACTTCTGGAGCTCTCAGCAGTGGCCAGCCTCCGAGCTAGATTACGGTGATTACCAATTATTAATCATGTGCTCGCCTATTACATCATTACTTCCCTTTACTAGAATAATAGAAAAACACAGTTTCTTGCCATGTCTTTCTTTTGCTCTTCTAAAGCGATTTATTTGACTAAGAAGAATATCAGAAAGCAAGGGCAGCTGATAGACTATGAAAAGGTAAGAGAAAATTTTTATTTATGTACATTTCAATGCTATTCTTATTCGCTGGTCTGAAGCATTGCTTGATGAGATCATGTGATAGCTGAATGCTCATGGGAGTTTTACTTACACAAAATATTATGAGGGTAGAAGGAAAAATGATTGGTTCAGAGAGATAACCAATTAGATTGTACATGAGGTGGATCCGAGCAACTAGAGGAGGCAGGAGCAACCAATCAGATGTCTTGGTCCTGCCTCCTCTGCAATCTGATTGGTTATCTATCCGAACCAATCATTTTCCTTCTGCCCTCAGAACATTTTTGTGTAAGAAAACCTCCCACCAATTATGCACATAGTAGGATCGCACATAGACATCCACCAACTTGCCGCCATGTTGCGTCAGGGTCAACGCATTTTAGGTTCTCATCAGTAAGAGGGTTTGTGAATCCGACACTGCCAGCTGATATCCTGGGAGGGGTTCGGCCTGTGAGTCATAACGTGAACCCATGCAGCAACGCAGCCAGCCGTGCGACCTGGCAATGTCGCATTTAAACATCGTCTCCGCAGGACAGCTACAACATGTTGCACAAACGGATCAACCACACCTGGGACTTCGTGGTGATGCAGGCGAAGGAGCAGCTCAGGTAAACCCCACCCCAGCCCGGGAATACTGTCGCATCGAGCTATGAAATCAATTTCATAAATGCACACAAGGGGACAGATGAGAATGGATGAATAAATCTCGTATTAAGAGGATGATGATGTTACCTAAATTAAAAAGTAACATGGTGTGTGGTCATAATTTCCCTCCTATCTGTTAAATCAGACCTCAGCCTAAACACTAGAGTCGGAAATCCATTTCTAAGTGAAAAAGGAAACAGAAAAATGAAAACCCTACCTTGCAGTTCAGTGATTACCGCTATATGCTAATTACCCAGTATGCTTTCTGACTCTCCATCGACTGCTCTGCTCCTACCAGGGCAGCCAAACAGAGGCGCAAGGCGGACCGCATCGTGCTGGAATGTCAGGAACAGGCCTACTGGCTCGTCAACAGACCGCCAGTAAGCACCTCCCCCGAAACCCCTGACTCCCTACATCTGCCCCGGCGAAAACCCAGTATGCTGTGATTAGAGTAAAGCACACACTGGGTAAACCTGAACTCAATGCACCTTGGCAGCTCGAATATCGCCTCAGGCTGGGGGCGATTCTAGGATTTTTTTGAGGTTGTGGGGCAGAGTGGTGGCTCTGGGCCTAGGGATCTGTGCAAGCAAGTGGAAGGTTGTTGGTTCAAATCCTGTGAATGCCCAGAGTGATTCTACTCCGTTGGGCCTTTCAGCAAGGGCCTTAACCTGCAATTGCTTTGTCCTGGGTATGACATTAATCTACATGCAGGCCTGTTAGGAGATCCTTCAACTTACAGGGGAAACTTGGCAGGATTGGCAGGAAGGCATAGGCAGGGTCCCATTCCCCCACAGAGAGCTGGGGGGTTGTGCAGTTCTCTCCCACGACAACGGGTTTGTTCAATGAAGGAAGGCAAAGGAAACATCTGTAAGGACATATGGAACATTTCCGGTATAATTTTCGATCTCCGTCATCTCCAGAGCATTGAGCTCAGCAAAATTCACGGGGGGGGGGGGGGGGGGGGGAGTTTTATCTTCGTTAAGTAAGACACACAGAGTGTCTCCATGCATACTTTGTGGGGGAGGAATATATCACTTCAGGCCTGATAACCCACTACTGCTTCAGTGTGATCATGAAATATTTACTTAGCTGGGAAGAAGCCTATGTTCTGTGGGACGAGAGCTTTCAGAAGACAGACAGGACAGCAGGCTGCGGGAATGAGCAACTGCACCCTCGCTGAGTGTAATTTGGAGTTCATGAATAACACAGGAGAGTGGAGAATGAAAGTGTGGGACAGGAGCAGAGTGTGGTGTGTATCTGGCTTAATCCCGGCCGTCACTAGGGCCCCTTTCTGCTGGGTGCGCAGCATCTCTCAGGGCTAATAAGCATCAGCGTTTATGTGGGCCATTATCCCCATCCGGGGCGGCATCAGGAGGTGGGAATGGCAGCCACGCAGCTGCGGATCACATCCTAAATTCAGCTTATTTTGCAGATGTACCTTTTATTGAGACTAGAGCAGTTGGGGGTTTAGGGACTTCTCTCAGGGGTCCAGTGGTGATGTCACTCTGCTGACTGTGGGATTTAAACCGGCAACCTTCCAGTCATAGGCGGCGACTGCCAACCCGCTCAGCCACACACCACCTTCATTGATGAAACCCACCGTTTTGACGCCAATTAGACGGAAACACAGTTGAGCCAAAAACCACGCAGCGTAGGGCCCCCCAGTCAGGTGCTGCTCGTGTTTAAAAGGCAGGGACGCTCTGCACTCTGGTACGGCCAGGTGGACGGGGGGAAGCTGGGGGGGGGGGGGGGATTAAAACCAGCAAATGACAAAATGGCCGCTTCCTGCCTCCTTTCTCTTTGCCCGAGAAACACGAGACGCATCGCTAAGACTGGTGATGCTTGGATCTGGGAGAGAGGAGTGCGAAGGGACTGGGAGACGGCCTGAAGCTAAAATGCAGACATGCTGTGTTTGCGTCTCCCCCCCCACCACCCCCCCACTTGTTGGGCCTTTTAAACGAGCTGGAAGAGGATCCCACCTCCGGAATACCGGATCCATTATCTGACCTCTATTCCTGCGGCTCAGGCTTAATGCTGCATGTTAGCGGAGAGATAATGGATGTAATTGCAAATAGCAGCGTAATAATTTGCCAAATAGTCTCTCTGCTGTTAAGTCCTGAGCTGATCTGAAGCACTTTAATTGGGATTTAAGGAAACCATGTTAAATCAGATTGCATTCAGTATCGACATTTGGTTAGTTTATTCTGTAAAGCAGGGTACCCCAGTCCTGATCATGGATACTGTGTCACCGACTGGCCCTCCAGGACCGAATGGTCCTTTTGGAAAGCTGTCACACTGTCCCCTACTGGGCAGTGTCGCCATGGGCTGTACCCAGTGGCATCATGGGAAATGTGACCAGTAGTGCTAAGGGGTATTAATGCAGCGTTTAGACCGGCGTCAGTCTGCTTGAGAGAAACGAGCTCACTCTTCATCTGAAGTTCAGCTAAGGATTTCTCACCCTCTGATTTTCTGCAGCCGGGAACATTCAGCGTTCAAGAACAAGGCCCTGAGCGAAGGAACCGGCACAACTCCCGAGTCCAGCTGGTCTGAGCTTTTTATTAAGCATATACATTTTTTCCGTAATGCCAGTACCTGCTGTTTATCGCCTCTGTCAGTCACAGGACCGGATCCGGGCAAACAAGAGAGCCGCTCGGGGCCTAGATAAGATCAAAGTCATGAAGAAAAAATATGTATATTAATATCTATATATATATGGCAGCTATAGGCAGAATAGGCTGTTGCCTTGGGCCCCCAAATTACCCAAGGAAGTGAAGTGATAATCAGTGTTTTTGGTGGGAGGGCATCCGAGGGAAGCTCGTGTGTGAGTGTGACAGCACTTCGTTGTGCTCATCTTTCTGTCTCACTTCTTCCTCACTTCCTGCTCTCGTTTTCCATGCTAACGTAAGTACGTCAGCAGTCCCACAATACATACTCGTAATAGTGCTATATTATTCATGGTTTCTAGACTGGATGTCTGCTTAGTAAAGCCAGGAGCTGAGTGTGAGCAGAATTCCTACTGTCTGATTCCTTGCATGTGATTCGCTCGTGGGAGTTTTACCCTCACAAAAATGTTCTGAGGGCAGAAGGAAAAATGATTGGTTCAGAGAGATAACCAATTAGATTGTAGAGGAGGTGGGTCTAAGGAACTAGAGGAGGCAGGAACAAGACATCTGATTGGTTGACCCCCCCCCCTCCTCTAGTTGCCTGTATCCACCACTTCTACAGTCTGATTGGTTATCTCTCTGAACCAATGAACCTTGTGCCCTCAGAACATTTTTGCGCAAGTAAAACTCCCATAAACATGTGGCTTATATCATGTTTAGAGACGGTTTTGTTTCTTCCTTCTTTACAGAACAGAACGCGGACTACTACAAAAGAGAGGTAAGCCTGAAAGAATTTAGAGTGAACCTATTTCAGCTGATGGGATGGTTGCCAAGAACAACCAAAGAGGGTGATTAAGTGGGCTCTTAAGAATGCTGTCATAAGAAAATTGCTTCGGAAGGATCTACATCTGTGTTGTCGTTTTCTTTTGTTGGCTCTCAGATATTGACAAATTCTGTTTAAAGGTACAACAGCATGGCTCTTATCAGGGCTTGGATGTGTACCATGCTGTGCCTTTTTTCTGACTCTTATATTCCCCGTGTGATTTTTCATGGCTCCCGACACCAGATTGAACACATCAGGAAATCCCTGGGCCGCTCGAGGGTCAAGTCCTCCATCTGCCTGGAAAGGTTGGATAACAGCCTCCCCCACCTACCCCCCCCCAACACCTGTGATTCAGCCTCAGTCCCAGCATAGCTGGGGGACCACTGGTTCGACACCAGTCCACATTAGTCCCTAACTGGGGGATATCTCTGGGTATTCTGTATACTGTGCCTCTGATTGGTGGGGGGGGGGATCTATTTCATGTTAATTCTGACAAAAATGCTGGGGACTGCTCTTTGTGAAAATCTAACCTCGTTATTTCGTTCTTTCGTCCATCTGCCCATCCATCTTTCACCATAAATCTCAGAGTCACACATATCCTGGATTAATGATGCCTAACTAATATTGAAACCGGTTGACTATTAAACTGAATTGAACTGTATTTAACTGCAAATAATTACTTAATATTGATCAGAAGGTCGCCGGTTCAAGCCTGGCTTCAGCACACTTGTGGGTCCTTGAACAAGGCCCTTAACCCCCAGGTTCCTGGGAGCCTCTACGGGCAGCTGCCCTTTGCTACCAAGCTTTCTCTCACCTATGGAGAGCAAGATGGAGGAGATGAAAAGAGAATTTCCTTATAGGGTTCAATGACGTATAATCATTTCGTCACCATTTCGAGCTCCAGTTTGCTGGAATATGCCAGCATTGAACCTGAATATTTGATGACTTGCAAGGATTATAGAAAGTAGGACTAAAACTGGGAATGGCTGGTCTTCTGTGTTCAGCTTCCTTAAGTTCAGCGAGCAGTACCTGAACCATGACCCCATGATGCAAGGCTGCCCCCCCAGCAACCCCTGGATAACAGATGACACGGCACTCTGGACGCTGAATGCCGACATGTGAGTGTGCGTTACCGCGCCCCATCCTGCCTCTTCAGGGCCACACCCCCAGAGGTGACTGTCGTCTCTTCACTTCCACGCCTCCTGGTGCAGGGTGGAGACACCCACCAAGCTGCGGGTGGAACGATTGGGGTTCGGCTTCACGGAGCTCCTTAGGGACCCTCTGGGACGGTGCAAGTTCAGGGAGTACCTGGAGAAGGAGTTCAGTGGTGAGCAGCATGTAGACCCCCCCGCCCAAGTAGATCAGCTTCATGGAGGCATCGTCAGCAAGTAAGAATCATATTCATTATTTGATCACTGCGGGCCTATTTGGGCAGTGTGTGACTCAGCAGATTGGGATTCATTGCAGGAGGTCATCAGCTCAAATCCCAGAGTCAGCTGAGTGACCTCACTATTGGGCCGTCGATCAGTTACTCCAGGGACTGACTGACCCTGCCCTCTCAAAAAAAAAAAAAAATAGGATCTAGCATCTGCTAAATTAATAATCATGATCCCTCTATGAAAGGCAATTCTCCTCCATATTGGCATCGTGATGAGCGCCTCCTGCAGGTAGCTGATGCATGCGCTGTTTCATTCACAGTGGAGAACCTCTGTTTCTGGGAGGCCTGTGAGGACATCCGGCACGGCGAGAGCGCTACGATCCCGCAGAAGGTGGAAGAGGTCTACAAGTGAGTGCGACCTTGTGGCCCAGTGGGACAGTTTGCATCCCAGTTGAATTTAGAGCAGGCCCTGATGTGGCACTTGCTTACTCCCAGTGGGACTGCAAAGCTCAGGCTCATCACTTCCTTCCCCCCAGGCAGTTCCTGGCCCCGGGAGCCAGCAAGTGGGTAAACGTGGACAGCAAGACCATGGAGAAGACCCTGCAGGGCATGAAAAGCCCACATCGTTTTGTCCTGGATGACGCCCAGATGCACATCTATTTCCTGATGAAGAAGGTAGGAGCATTAACTGTGCACAGCCATGAAAGTGGATGACAGCTTTAAACAGCTGCAATCTGATTTAGACAGCATTAAAACGGGCTCTCGGCCTCTCCTCTCACCCTCAGGACTCCTACGCCCGCTATTTAAAGTCCGATCTCTACAAAAACATGCTGGCTAGAGCCATAGAACCACAAGAGACCAAAAAAAGGTAAAACTATTATCTTCTATAAAAGGGGTCTTTCTGTAATATATTCCATGTATTTTATATAAGGGGATAAGACTCATATTGGTGTGGGATACACACAGGTTCTGTTTCTGGGGTTGTTAACGATTAATTCCAGGGATTTTTGGGCTTAGTGTGAACTGCTGGCTTCAGCTTAGCTTCGTCACTAAGACTACACAGAGTTCTGTAATGTTAATTGCTTTTGCGTCCCCTGTGATGCTCTCCAGTTTCTGTTTGTAATTCCACGGTAGTCAAGGATTTTCCAACATGGCTGACTTAGAAAAGGCAGTGCCACAAGTGTTAGCGGAACGCTAACATGTTCTCCTTCCCATCATGCCCCAGTGTCTTTCCCTTTGTGAGACGCCAGCGGCACTCCAGCCGTAACCCTGCCCTTTTCGCCCAGGCCTTAGAGGACAACGGCAAGACCAAGTCCCTGGGGTCACCAGCAAGTCCCACAGCAGCCTGCTCTTCCTAACACTGCCTCCTGGGGGGGGGATGCACTCTGAGCTCACTGCTGCCCCACAGAGGCTGTTTGGGGGCGGTGCTCTGCTGCTCTATTTGACGCAGTCTTCCAGGATTTTTAACTTCGGATGTATTTTTATTATAGTGTCATGTTAAATAAGAACAGACTAAATTATGGTTTAGATCAGAAGTGAGAAAAGTCCTGTGTCTCTATATATAGGAAAAGTTTATTTCATTAGTAACAGACAAACCATAGTTGAGCCAAATATTGCCTTATTACTAAGTAATAAACATCTGCATACAACTTTCACTGAAACAATGGTTGTAATAGATAAATAGCCATTTAAAACTTGGCATTTAGCTCAGTGCTTATAATGTGGATTGTGTCCCATATTCCAGATCAAAACTGTGCAGTTTCGAACCTGCATCATGTCTGCTTCAGATTCCAGCAGCTTCTCTCATCCTTTGTTCATTTACTTCTTCAGCATTTCTCAATAAATTAAGCAAGTTTTTAATTCACCTTTAGTGGAATTCTGTCACTTAAATACCAAAATAGAATAACACAGGTGTCGTACTTTTCAACCATTTTTCTTTTGGCTTATAAACGGCATGTGCTACTCTGAGATCACTGACCTGCTGGAGATGTGGTTCGGAACCGCAGGTGACCTCGAGTTCTTTTTTTTTTTCCTCCGTGGAGGGAATCAAACAACAAAAGAGATTAGCCAGAGATCCACCCTGCACGGACTTGCTGGTATGATGGGAACGGGACCTAGATTTACTGGAAGCACAAAGAGAGCAAACTAAATTCTGCCCAACAGACAGGCGGAACAAATCGCTACAAAAGGTTTCAGTCACCTGTCTCCCCTGCCAGGACAGCACCTCCCTCCCACAGCGCACCAACAATACATTATACTATTATACCGTGTCTTGGAAAAGTATTGGAATCCTACTTAGTGTTTTAAAAAGCAGCACATTTCTAAATTATCTATATCCCAGTCCCTGAAAGCTATAACTAAAGATTACTGAGGGTAAGATGAATCTCTGCTGCATCTCATAAGTTCATTAAAAATCGAAACTTCCTTTCTTTCAGAACTGAATTTTCTGCCATGTTGGTCTTTAAAATTGTCCATTCGGCTCCAACAAGCTTTCGAACTCCAGTTTGAATGAAATATTGGGCTGCGAATGTGAAGTAGACAGGGTCATGGTGAGGAATGCGTCAGGAATATGGGGCGTGTCTGGAAGTCTGTGTCCATCACCAAAGCCTGTGATATTCATTATTGGCGGTTTGTTTATTGGCTGCTAAGGCTCACAATGGAAGCTCAATACTAAGTGTTTTGAATTACTGAAGTTTGCATGTTGACGGAGCCGGGATGGATGGATGGATGGATAGATAAATGTTTAATAATACATGCAGTACAAGTGTCAAACTAACTTTACCAGACAAGCCCATTAAAACGAGGCTCTCAGTTTCTCTTGAAATTCTTATGTAAAAAAAAAAAAAAAAATAATAATAAACTACTTTGCATGTTACTTTTTAATAGATTTCCTTTTTAAAAAATTAAATCTGACTACGCAAATCCTTCAACTCCTACACTACCCATCAAGGCAATCCTCAGGATTCCAGCAGCACAGAGTTAACTGATGTTCTGCGCGGTTCTTAAAAATGCATGAAACTCGCGAGATAAAAATAAAACAACCGCAACAGAGAATACTGAAATTCCGTCTTCATATTACTGAAACATACAGGATTAAGAGACAACATGAAGTTGGGAAAGGGATTGGTGGGGGGTGGGGGGTGGGATTAAAGGCACTGTCAGCATAACATCATAAAGACGGCACCGATGTCCATTTGCCATGGATTATGTTGTATTCTGCGACTAAAAAGGACCCATAATCTGATTAAGTTCACATCAGACTAATGAGTGAATCTTCTCTGACAGCATTACTGACGCATAGCCCGCCATCCAGAGCTGCATTAGTGCGTTATGGGTTTCTAAGGCCCACCTTAACACAGCAGGGAAACACGTGCTGCTTAGTACGCTATTTCTCGGATCTGTAACATCGTAAGGTCACAGTACAACGTCGTGTCTTTCTGCAACTTTATAGCAGGGCTGAACAGCCAGGTGGCATTTTGGGCATTTTCAAGGTGAGCCGATGGGTAGGCGAGCCGGCAAAAATCTTGGGGAACCCCCCCCCCCTTTCCCAGTCAGCAAAATTTATTGCACAGCAAAAGTTATGGAGACCCCAGCTCTGTAAAATTTACTGTGGGAGTCCAAGGAAACTTTAAAAACACAATATCTCAATCTCCGGAGTCCTTTAAACCTAAAAAATATACAAAGAAATCTATGCTGTGATTCTGCTAGAGAATTTGGGCCCCATGAATGCATATCATATTGGGCCACAAACCCACACCAATGCAGTTATGTTCCAAGTTTTTTACTGTCCTAATCTCCCCCCCTTAACTGCGCCCCAGACTTGATGTTCCACGTTACAATTTCAACCAAATGTTGTGTGTTAAAAAAAAAATTAAATTGTGCACCAAAATTTTTTAACATGAAAGCAAGCATTAATAAAACTTAATCAAATGTTGATTTTTTTTTTTTTATATATAGAATTTCTCATTGTTTTGCTGATATCTGGGAAAACTGGGTTCATGGATCGGGATGGAAAGGCATGTTCAACGCACATTTTTTTTTAAATATTGATTTCCAGCAACTAATAAGCAAATCGAGGGAAATCTGCAAGGTACAAATCTGCAAGGTACAACAGAACCGTTCATCTCATTTCTACCCCGTCAAATCGCGTCCCAGGCTTTCTGGACCTCCCACTGAAATGCATTCAGCGACATCCACCTAAACAATTGCATTACCCCGGCAACGGGACTGCAGTAATCTCATTTAGTCTGAGAATTTGTGTGTCAGAAGGTAGAAAATTAGGATACGGACACGTTGCTCAAAGAGTGCCACGGAGTCACCAGCAGTATCATCAAACACGCCATTTAATACAATAATTTTTTTATCATTGTTTGTATAAATACAAATGATTCTTATTAAACAGCATGACTGACTCGTGCAATACAAATAGGCATATGCATCAAAACCTTTATTAGATTTCAGAAATCACAGAAGAAAATCAAGCTTGGCAAAATAAAAATTATGCAAAATTATCCAGTATATTTCAGCCGTTTCTATAAATGTACGCTAAGGTGGTACTTGCCAACGCCGAAACAATTCTCTCATCCAGTCACAGTGCTCTTTAAAATGGAGATACTTTAATTTATTTAAGGTTGAGTTAAAACACGACATTTAATATTCAGAATAAAATCAAAATCTGATAAGGGATTCACATCGTTTACCGTTTAACTGGTATGTCCATTTTCGATAGGCTTGTTGGGTGGGTAAAAACCCTATTTAACTGATCAGGGTCACTTAGGCAAGTTCACCTTAATTAAAAACAAAATAACTAAACAGCACATAACTAGTCAAAGTGTAAACTCTGCTGTTGGCAAAAACTGTACGGCTGGACCCCCAAGGGCACCAGCGACTGTAGGGCCTTGCTTGGCCAGTAGGGGGCCCCCTTGCACGTGACATTGCAAGGATTTGTAAGTTGTAGGGCGCAGATGGGAAACGAGGTGGGGTAAGAAGCATTTAAAGTGCGGAGCCACATACAGCCATGGGGGTGGGTTTGGGTTTCTAGCACAGCCTGCAAAGACCAGAATAAGTTCCTTTCCTCAACACACTAGCGCCCCCTTGGCCAAACACGACCCATGGTCACCTTGCAAATCATTAAGCTGCCCTGAACCCCACTCTGCTTTCAGTAAGTGCCATTTAAAAACAATGATATACACACATTTTCAGGAGAGCACCTGTGAAGTCACCCCCCCACACACACACACACACACTACTGGCATTGTTTGGCACCCGACCCATGTAAACCTGACCCCGATTTGCATAATTTATTCAGGTATATATCAGAAACCAGGGTTTCTGCCACCTAGAGGCTGTACGGCGCAACAAGAGACAAATCGCCATCAAAAACACAGGACCTGGAGAATCACCCGGGGTGGGGGGGATACATACTGTCACGTACTGGCGTGGGTGGGGGAGGACGCAGGCAGTGTGGCAGTCAGCCAATGGGCGAATTCACGAGAAAAAACACTGTATGTTAAAAACCGCTAGCATCCAGCATGAGAGAAAAAGGTCAAAGCGAGTCAGGGTTTTTCCGGGGGGGGGGGGGGGGGGCAGGGTTGGTCTTACCTACACTGGCATGGGAGGGGTGGGAGGCATTGGTTAATGGTACAATGTGCAAGACAATTATCTGGGAGAGGAAAATTAACTTCCCCTAAAGTAAAACTAAAGTCACAAGAAAACTGTGGTACCCTCTGTCAATAGACCACACTCAAAAAACTCTGAGTAAAAGAGGAACGTTATTGGCCTGGCTAATCTCTCTCTCTCTCTCTCTCTCTCTCTCTCTCACACACACAGCTTGAAATGCTTTTTACACATTTACACTAATGTATATCACAATGCTACCAAAGCTTTGCAAATGACCACAGAGCGGGACTGACACCCAAGTGTGTGTAGAACCACACACACACACACACACACACACACACACACACACACACTCACTCTCTCTCTGAAGTGCTTTAAAAACATAACGGATAAATTATTTTATGTGCAAACTGGGAGGGGGCAACAAAAAGTCGCAAAACACACATGGAATCGATCCCCTCCCCCATCACAACCAACCCTCGGTGAACGAAACCAGAAAGTCAGTCATTGGCATCCCGGGTTCCGGACTTTGCTGAAATGCACGACCGGTGCGGGTTCTGGCGGGGGCTGACTGGGGGCAGGGGGGGTTGGCCTGGTGAGCAGCGCGGCAGTCGCCTTCCACGCATCACGTCTGTGCCAGCTGCAGCTCCTCCAGGCCGTCTTTGCCCAGGTGGTAACGGGCCAGGTCCTTCCGCGTCACCAGTCCCACCACCTGGGCACCGGGAACATGATTGGTACGTAGAACAGGGCATAGATAGCTGGTTATGTTATGAGGGAGGGGTGGGAGTAGCACAGGAAACCAGGGTGATAACCTTGATCTAGATGGATGCCCAACGGCCACTGGCTGAAAACCGATGCAGTAATTTTCGAATTTTACAATGAGAATGGAGATATGTGCTGGAGATGACGAAGGCCTGAGGACCTCGCAAGGCAGACGCACCTGGTTGTCACTGTCCACCACAATGAGGTGCCGCAGACCAAGGGCCCTGAACAGCTTGAAGACACGAGGAAGCGACGTCTCCTGAAAAAGAGGCAGAAGAACACAGTCGCAGAACATGACTGTTTAGTCAAATGTGTCTCTGGTTCTCAAGGACCAAGACCAAGGCTGAGACTGAGACTAGTACCTGCGTGACAGTGTAGGGGGTGGGATTCATGAACTCCGTCAGGTCCATCATGCACTCCCTCTCGTCTTGGGACACATGGATGGACTGGATCGGAGGGAAGCGAGGGTAGGCATCCCGGAAGTCCTTCAGCTGCAGTTTGCGCAGATTGAGACGAGAACGAGCCCGTTCCACAAACACCTGGTTGAAAAGAGTACACCGGTCACAACGTGGATGAGCACACTTCTCATTGGCTTGCTGCACTGACATTCGCAACCGTGTACGCAGTAAACAGACCCCTCATTGGTCAATCGCACTGTCATTCACAGGCATGCATATACACCAAGCACCCTGATAGGTGTTAGTGTGGACAGACATGCTCCTTATTCAGCTGACCTCTGCAGGAACCTTAGGTCACACTCACCTTGTGTTTCAGGAGCACGATAAGCTGGGAACGCAGGATTAAGCCACAGATTTTCCCTGGCTAAGAGCACAAAATTCAGATTAGCAAAGCCCCAAAGTACATCATGTGACAAATCTCCAGGAAAACAAAATCACCCCTAGTGGGAGGGACATACCTCACAGCCATCACTCAACCCGGAGACTACAGGGAACCCGTTGTGATTGGTCGAGGTGTTGCTGAGCACATCCACAATAGTGCCCACTTTCTCCACCAGGTTGAAGCAGGTTACTGGAGAGCTCATAACCTCCCTGAATGGACAGACACACCAAACCTGAATATACAGTGAGAATGAAGCACCAATGTCTTGCTAAAGGCGTGTACTGGGCTCATTGAAGCATTAGCAGGGAAAATCCTGTAGGGGGCAATATACCTGGCAGTCAGGGAGTGGGAGGTGGCTGGGGCATCCCAGTGCAGGAAGGGCACACTCTGCAGCTTGATGTGGATGTCGTATAGCCCCTGTGGGAAAATTCGAGTCACTCAGAAGAGCTTAGGATCACATCTGCACAACATTCACAAGCTGCCACCCCTTGAAGTTTTACTTCCTCTAAGCAGATTTGCTGGCACATTGAGGAACAGAGAAGCGAAACGAGCTGTCACAGCATGATGTGCCACCTTAAGTTAGACAGCTGTGCAAAAACAACGGAAGGGTTCTCAAAATCAGTCACTGGAAGGACAGATGAAAAAAAGATGGCGTCAGACTGGTGGCTAGCTGCACCACCCACACCAAAAGCAAACATGAGACCGGAGCAGTTAACGAAACACGACTGGCCCGATTCCAAGTTCTGCACGGTCTGAAAGGCGATGAGCTCATCACTCACTGACAGGCTCACACATAATGCCAAATGGACCAACCCGCTCCAACCCGAAACGTCAACACTGACCTCCACGAAATAATCGCCCACGATCTTCGCCGTCATCAGAACCAGCATTATGGGTAGGCCGTAGGTGACATTTCCGGTGGCTTCCACCATGATGACAGTCAGGCTGAGGGTCATCCTCACGATCCCACCTGGCAAAGACCTTCGTAAACAGACGCAAACCCGAAGCCTCATGTGCCTCCATGCACCTCTAGACGAGCTCTGAAAAGCAGGCTGACCGCGGACGGACACTCACCAAGCTGGGCGGCGGCTCCAATCAGAGCGTACTTCCCAGGGTCGGCCAAGGTCTGTCAAACGAAACGCCACAAATCATAAAACATGCTCATTCAAAAACTTCGAGGGGGCTTTACTTCCAACAAACATTATGTTAAACTACATCTATGCCGACATGACGCTGGGCGGCCCAGGAAATCGATACAGCACTAACCAATAGGGCACCTTCAAAGAGTCACGTGACTGCTTAAAGAGTAAATCTGATTGGACAACAAAGAGGAAATCAATCTAAAGCGGGTGTTGAAGGAGGCCCTCTGACTTCTAAAGACCCCGTTCAATTTCCTTAATATATCAAAACCTGCAGCGTTTCCATTAAAGTTCTGCACAAACAAGCAAATTTGTTGACAAAGTGAAATTGCATAAAGGGTGTTTCCATTAAGTAACATCATGGAAACAACACCTGCAATTTATGATTCCGTGCCTCAACATGGATTGAGCTTTTCATGAGATACGAGCTCTAGAACCAAGTCATCGTGTCCTACACAGCAACAAGTTCGCAAAATCGGCTTCCATTTCAGTTTTGCGAATCGCCACAAAAACCACTTCAATCAAACTGAAAGCGTTTGAGGGCTTGTCCTCCTGAAATATAATCGTACCCATTAACGGATTTTCAGTTTTGCTTCTTCAAAATGTGCAAAAAAATCAAGGTCAGTGGAAAACGTCGCCACTGTGAGGTTTCTCTCTGCTGAGGGAAGAGTTCTGCTATCGTGACGGCCCCTCCTCCGCCAGCGGACCACGCCGCCTCACCGGCTATACGGCGCTTCCCCAGGAACGGCGACCCGTCCTGATGTACCTGTATGGAATTGTGCGGCGTAATGGAGGCCAGCAAAATGCCAAAGAGCCGCCCCCAGGTGGCGCCGATGAGCAGCGAGGGGATGAAGACCCCGGCGGACACAGTCAGGCCGTATGTCCAGCAGGCCAGGAAGAAGTAGGTGATGGTGAAGATTCCCAGGGTCACGGGATTGTAGGAACCTGCCGGGGGGGGGGGGGGGGTGGTGGTGGTGGAATTCATCACCTAAGTCAGTGTTTCCCACGTTTTTGCTAAAATGTTGATCATGTAGTTGATCCCCAAGAACGCTAATCTAGCGAAACCAGCTAGTTTTACTTGATTCACCCTTGTAATGAGGATACAGGTGTACAGAAATTATTTCATGATGAATGGCATTTTTCATATGATCATTTCCATTTTTCTACCTGGTGTAAAGTGCAATTTGGAGCCGATCAAGACCAAGCCATGTTACTTTGGTATGTCTTTCATCCACTAGAGGGCATGGATGAACACAGTTTAGTGCCGTTCGAACTTGCCTACGGTGGCATTCGTCAGGGCACTTGAGAAGCGCTCCTGTTCTCCCCAGGCAGGGTGACAGTCCCCCCATCCCAAATGAGGGAAGCCTTGAATAATTGAGGAGGATTGTGTGTATGGGTTTAGCTGTCTGTCTGGGAAAACAATCAGCCAGAAGCGGCCCGTAAACAAACCTACGACACGACAGAGGTGGCAGACGAGTCTGACTGTTCAAACAGCTGCCCCGGACCTAGCCAGCCTGTCACCAATATCAAACACAGGTGTTCATTCTAAAGATGGACAACGGACTGTAATTATAATCTCTTCCAGAAGAAGGGCACAACAGGGGCGACCAATCCGGCTTCAGGTCACGACCCATCCTGCCCTGAAACACGTGCTGGAAACTCCACGGACCTGCGGGGCTGTGGAACAGGCTGCGGACACTCCTCTCCGGGGTGTTGAAGACGATCGTGGCCATGGAATTGTACTCGCCATCAGCACAGAACAGCTGTGAGAGGGATAAGTGGAGGTTCAGGCCTGAGGACAGGATACACACCCTCTCAGCTGTTCAGCCAATGAAATCACAGAGAGCCCACCTCCAGCTGCCTTACCTGCAAGGGGTATTCCTCCAGCTGATCCTCCCCCAGGGGCTGGCAGTCGTTGGAGAAGTAGATCATAGTGAAGAACACAGTGGCCGTCACGGCAGCAACCAGTATGGCCTCGATCACCTGCAGGCAGGGCCGGTGGATATACCTGGGGATGGGGGGGGGGGGGCATGGTGGCTCAGCTAATGATTTTGTTGTGGGACAACTTTCATTTGCATCAAACCAGTGTGGGGCAGTTTCAAGGTCAGCCCCACAGTCTCGGGATATATTTATTTAATTATTTAATTTCAAGTGTTAAGATGCCTAAGTTTCAGACAGGCGTGACACAGTAAAAACCAAACAGGCCTCACTTACGTGCACACACACAGGCAGAGGTACGCACACACACACACACACACACAGGCACACATGCGCACAGAAGTACGCACACACACACACACACAGGCACACACACGCACACAGGCACACGCACACAGGCACACCTGATCCTGAGGATGGTGAGCCAGTAGTTCAGGACGTTGAACAGTGCTCCCAGCAATCCACCTGCGGGGGGGAAAGAGACATGGGCCCGGCATGAGAAAACCAGAAACAGAACCAGTCCGTTAAGATGTAAAAGAGCAAGGTTTGGGTTTCCACAATAAGACGCTCCCTCTCTCTCTCTCTCTCTCACCGAAGGCTCCCATGACGATAAACAGAGGAATCTCATACAGGTAGTACTCCGTGCTCTGAGGGGGGGGGGGGGTAAAAAAAAAGAAAAAAAATCAATACCCAGAATCCTCCAGTCAAACATGCAAATGACAACATCACAGTAATTTCTTCTATTTTCTAAAAAGTTACTGATATCTAGTTGGATGGCTAGATGAACACCGCTTCAGTTCCCAAACTTCTCCTCAGGGGCACCTCAGCCGTTCCATGATTTTGTTAAATTTCACCAACAGCTGAATTAAAAAAAGTTAAATATACTGGCTTAAAAAGTCAGTGAGAGACTGACTAGCTGTATGAGGTGTGCTGGTGGCCAAGTCAAAAAAAAACACATGGCTGCATTGGACGGTCGCTGCAAATACTAGGATGATTTTAGCAGAGGTTCTGAAATGGCGAAGTTGACACACTTTCACAGGCATAATATCATAGTTTTACACCAACACGAGGATAATCTAAATATCATTTTCTTTGCCTGCCTAAGACTTTTGCACAGTAGTGTATAATTTTTAAAAAAATGGTGAACGTGTTGTGATCCTACAGGAAGCATACAGTGGGCATCCGGGGCAAACGTTTCCCAAAAACTTCAGGCACCGAAGGCGGGAAAAATTCTGCTGCGTTTAAAAAAAATTAAATAAACAACCGTATCTGCATACCATGTAAACTGCTACAGGTGCCTCTCTTGTAACGAGAAACATCCACAACCATGGCTAACATGCCTACCTAAACCAGGAGGCCCAACTAAAACAGCGCGGTACTCATGTCCACCGAGGTGATGACTATATTTCCAGCCCAGGGGGCCTCCCAGGAAAGTCATGCGCTGCGGGGTGGGGGCTGTGTCCAAGTCCCCCAACAAACGTTTCATGGTTTCCTTTCCAACCCATGTGACCAGAAGGCAGGTAAAAATACATCACTGCTCATGTGACAGGGTACCGAGTCGAGCCCTTTCTGGAAATAACAGCTCATCCTTTTCTCTCTCACCCTTGTTTCCCCATAAAGTTCACAGATCAGCCCCTTCTTGAAAGGCACGGACAGGAAAGACCAAAACATGTTCGGGAACAGTGTGAACTTGGTCTCATTCTGGATTTTGGTCAAAATTATACCGTCTTCTTTCGCCTTTCCCAAACGAGGTAATGATTATAAAATGCTCTCCACTCTAAGTTGTCCAGACATCCATAAACATCACATTTTCCCCACTGACTAACGGGAGGCAGGAAACCAATGTCAGAGGGTAACGGCCGACATCTCCCAAGAGCTACTTGACTTGCGGACAGCATACCATTGGCCAAGACAACCAGATCAATTACCGATGCCCAATATTTTGATTTTCAAGATTCCATCTACAGACTTTTAAAAAGGACAATCTACATCACAACACCGACAGAAATGGGAAACTTACATCGTTGTCAAAGCGTCCAAAGTTGATGAGACCTGGGTTACTAAAATCTCCCGGCTTGTTGTGGTAGATACTCATGAAGAAGTTCAAGGTGAAGGTCGAGATCATGGAAGCGAAGAACTGAAAGATACGGGTCACTGAATAGTTACATTTCACCAGAGCCCCGTGGCGGGGCAAGGAGATCAGGTATGCTAATCGGAAACGTCACTCACGATTCTCCAGGTCAACATCTGGTTCCAGAAGGAGGCTCCCTCCTCCAAGCTGAAAAGGACACCACCTGCAAAACCGGAAACCATCAGAAACTGCTGCATAACTGCATTACTCACAGATCAGCTCCACTAAACTGGAAATATTCAGCAAAGGTCATACAGGGGTCTTTATTGCAAGGATAAGACTCCACTGGTGTGACTCCATGCCTTTGTGGCATTTTTTTCCTGGATTATTCATCAACACAGAGCCACCTTGTACTTTCCATCCTGAAACCGAAAAATCAATGGCGGAGGCCGAAGAAGCCCAACGCTGACAGGACACTCTAATAACCTTTTTTTTACTCATCATAGCTTCCCTTCTTCCTTGAGGGTAACATTAGATTCTGGAGGCATGGAACTGATCTGAGATCAGAGCTTCGGGTGTGTATATGGGTGTGTCGAGACTAGATGGTCAGTATGGATAACTAAGGTGCACTAAAATTGGGTGAGCAGGCAAGGCATGTCACCCAGGTTGTGTGACAATTATTTTATATATATGTATATATATATTCCATCCACCATCCCTCCTTTACGGAGAACTGCGTTATTTTTATTGTCCATTACGAAGAAAAAAAAAACTATATATATATATATATATATATATATATATATATATATATATATATATATATATATATATATATATATATATATATATATATATATATATATATGGGTGTATCGAGACTAGATGGTCATTATGGATAACTAAGGTGCACTAAAATTGGGTGAGCAGGCAAGGCATGTCACCCAGGTTGTGTGACAATTATTTTATATATATGTATATATATATTCCATCCACCATCCCTCTTTTATGGAGAACTGCGTTATTTTTATTGTCTATTGCAAAAAAAAAAAAAAAAAAACAATACATATATACATATATATTTATGGGTGTATCGAGACTAGATGGTCATTATGAATAACTAAGGTGCACTAAAATTGGGTGAGCAGGCAAGGCATGTCACCCCGGTTGTGTGACAATTATTTTATATGTATGTATATATATATTCCATCCACCATCCCTCCTTTACGGAGAACTGCGTTATTTTTATTGTCCATTGCGAAAAAAAAAAACTATAGATATACATATATATTTATGGGTGTATCGAGACTAGATGGTCATTATGGATAACTAAGGTGCATTCAAATTGGGTGAGCAGGCAAGGCATGTCACCCAGGTTGTGTGACATTAATTATTTTATATATATGTATATATATATTCCATCCACCATCCCTCCTTTATGGAGAACTGCGTTATTTTTATTGTCTATTGCAAAAAAATAACACAAAAAAACTATATATATATATACACACATATATATTTATGGGTGTATCGAGACTAGTTGGTCATTATGGATAACTAAGTTGCACTAAAATTGGGTGAGCAGGCAAGGCATGTCACCCAGGTTGTGTGACAATTATTTTATATAAATGTATATATATATTCCCTCCACCACCCCTCCTTTACGGAGGACTGCTTTATTATTAATATCCATTGCGAAAAAAAAACACAAGAAAAAGAAAAAATATCTATATATATATATACATATATATATAACATATATATATATACATATATATACATATATATACATATATACATATATATATACATATACATATATACATATATATATACATATATATATATATATACATATACATATATATATATATATACATATACATATACATATATATATATATATATATATATATATACATATACATATACATATATATATATATATATATATATATACATATACATATACATATATATATATATATATACACATATACATATACATATATATATATATATATATATATACATATACATATATATATATATATATATATATATACATATACATATATATATATATATATATATATATATATATATATATATGGGTGTGTCGAGACTAGATGGTCAGTATGGATAACTAAGGTGCACTAAAATTGGGTGAGCAGGCAAGGCATGTCACCCAGGTTGTGTGACAATTATTTTATATATATGTATATATATATTCCATCCACCATCCCTCTTTTATGGAGAACTGCGTTATTTTTATTGTCTATTGCAAAAAAAAAAAAAACTATATATATATATATATATATACATATATATTTATGGGTGTATCGAGACTAGATGGTCATTATGGATAACTAAGGTGCACTAAAATTGGGTGAGCAGGCAAGGCATGTCACCCCAGTTGTGTGACAATTATTTTATATAAATGTATATATATATTCCCTCCACCACCCCTCCTTTACGGAGGACTGCTTTATTATTAATATCCATTGCGAAAAAAAAAACACAAGAAAAAGAAAAAATATCTATATATATATACATATATATATATATATATATGGGTGTGTCGAGACTAGATGGTCAGTATGGATAACTAAGGTGCACTAAAATTGGGTGAGCAGGCAAGGCATGTCACCCAGGTTGTGTGACAATTATTTTATATATATATGTATATATATATTCCATCCACCATCCCTCCTTTACGGAGAACTGCGTTATTTTTATTGTCTATTGCAAAAAAAAAACAGAAAAACTATATATATATATATATATATACATATATATTCATGGGTGTATCGAGACTAGATGGTCATTATGAATAACTAAGGTGCACTAAAACTGGGTGAGCAGGCAAGGCATGTCACCCAGGTTGTGTGACAATTATTTTATATATATGTATATATATATATATATTCCCTCCACCACCCCTCCTCTACGGAGGACTGCTTTATTTTTATTTCCATTGCAAAAATAAAACATTTTAAAACACAAAAAAAAAAAAAAAACGAAAATAATAATAATAAAAATTATTTTGAATGTGTATTCAAATAAGTTTGAATGTGTGTGAACTATATATAAATATATATATACACATGCATATACAGAAATATATACACACACACACACATATATATATATAAAGACACACACAGACACACACTCACATAAACACATACACACACTGTGTACAGTCTTATGCAAAGGTTTGGCACCCCTTGACAAATAACATCTTTTCAATTACAAAAGCAACAATATCAGTTAATACAGTCTCTTTAGGAACTGGGGGGAAAATACACAATATTTTCAGCAAACATTGATGAATAGTTACTTTTTATGCCATAAATTGAACAAAATTACAAAATAAAAACATTATTATGGCACTCTGCAAAAGTTTGGGCACCCTACGTAATCAGTACTTAGTAACACCTCCTCTGCCAGATATCACAGCTTACAAGCGCTTCTTATAGCCAGCTGAAAGGCTTTCAGTTCTTGTACTTGGGATTTTCTCACATTCTTCCTTGCAAAAGGCTTCTAGTTCTGTAATATTCTAATATATCAAGGGCTGTATTGTCAAATAGGAGATCGGCAGCATTCTCCCACCTGAGAAAACTGTACTACAATGCCCTTGATAGTGTGTAGAAACACACTCGTCAGCTCTAGTCCTCCTGTAACAACGCAAAAGGACTGGCAACCCTCAGGTATTTATGCGTGCGATTGTATGATAAATTCACCCTGACAGTCTCACACTTCTCTTGGTACCAACAGGTCTCATGGAATATATAAAAGGCAACTGCAACAATTATACTCGGCACTAAACATCGAGGCACGGAAATGCAGCAGAGCTTGTGTATTTCTCAGGATGCATTCTAGTAAAATGCCCGGAAAATGAGCTAAAGACATATTTCAAGGGGCACTATATAAAACCGATGGAAATTTTACTGATTAAATAAAAGGAAAAGCATCGTTTGAAAAATCACAAATGTTTCTAAGATTCAATGCATCGCTTTTTGACCACATCATAGCGATGAACACATCATTGTTCCTGACAATGTCCTAATACAGAAATAAAACTTTATGTTGGTAAACTCAAAAAGCCTTCAGCTGTCACACTGGCTAACGATCTCAAACGATTATAAAGCAGCATTTTGAAAAGCGCTGTTTTAAAATAACAGGTACAACACTTACCTTGTCTTCTGGCCAAATGCTTTTCACGGCTTGGCACTCCAACGGTGCTGAAACGAAATTTGTATTTCCTCCTACCTCGTTTGCCCTTCAGTTCTTCTTTTCTCCCTTTGGATGTTTTTTTCCTTCTTCTTTGGATATTGTTTTTTATTTTTGTTTGTTTTTTTTACTTTGCATGTTTTTCCTTCTTCGGATATTATTTTTTTGGCTTATTTTTTTAGACGATGTTTTTTTCGTCTTCTTTAAAAATTGATTTTTTTCGTCTTCTTTAAATATTGTTTTTTTTTTCATCCTTTTGATGTTGTTTTACGGAACAAGAGCCGTACAGTGCTACTCTATCAGGAGGTAGCGCCAACTGAACGCCTTGAAGCAGTACCCAGCTCTTTTATAGGGAGCGTCAACCCGAAGTCAAGTTCTAGAACGTTGCACTCACTTTTCATTGGTTTCCCAGCTATGCTGTCAGAATAATGTTTGCTGATTGGTCGAAAATTTTAAAACGTACCCGAGTACTGTAAAAAAACTCAAGATCTTGCTACCCTACGGAGCACCCATAAGGTGATTTTTTTTATACGTTATATGCAGCTATTTGTAGCAGGCCGTAATTAGACTAATCCACCCTTTGTCAATAAAGCCAACAAGAGAACAGGTTGCCCAAAGTTTGCTCAGGTACACGCCACAGCACAACCTTAAAAACACATCCAGCACAAATCACACTAGTGAATGACACAGCAAATCACAGCAATAAAAAAGACCCCTATGGGCAATCCAGCACCCAGACTACAGGTGCCAAAAGGCCCAGCCTGCCTAATAATGAACCCAAAATATACATACAACAAAGAAAAAGACACAAACAAAAAAGAAAATAAAACTAGCCAGCTGCTCCCACTAAACCCCGCTCCCGAGGCCACTAAGCCGGCTGGCTTGATAATACACGATACAACCTCAGATAAAACATATTAAAGCAACACCAGGGAGGTTTACAACCTGATCCTTAAAATTATCGACCCGTAATTCCACCTTGAAAACCCCTAAAGAACAGTAGTTTACCCCATGACTCACTGCCCCATTCAAACAAAAAAAAAACAGGTTTTTGGGGTAACCTTTAGGTCAGCTCTTCAAAACCAGGTATGAGGACTCTTCAGCTAATCAGTCCTCTAATTAGAAATCTAATTAGGGAGTTGCAGCGAAAACCTGCATACACACCGGCCCTTTGCGGATAAGATTGTTCACCCCTGAAACAAGCAAACAGAAAGGCTGCTACACTGCAAATTCAATATGCCCGCCGATGCTCCACCAAATCTATCAGGACCCTGCCTGTCTTTCCCGTGCCTGCTCCTTTGCCAATATGCCCTACCATCGGAACATGCACAGCCATCTCGCCCCGGCTATGCCTCCAGTCCGAACTGCAGTTCCTATACCTGCCTATAATTGCCTGGCTACAATCCATCCCCCAAAATGAAATTGATGACCCAACGATCACAGCTAAGAATTCTATCCCCAAACCACTGGTCTTCCTCCCCAACCGAACGATCATTCACTGACCGTGGTAACTTATAAGGGTTGGTATGATGACCAGTGGTGGACCTCACCGAACGTTTAACTGGTCTCTACACCTCGGGGGGGACATAACCTCCTCCATTATACGAGGCCTACTTGTGGATGCTCTATTGCGACCCCTCCCACCAGCCCTGTCCCCGTAAAATCACAGAGTCCTCATCCGATTCCATTTCTGTTGCCCCTGTGGGCAACCCAGACTCAGGAGACATTACCAGAACATCTTCCCCTGACATAACAACCCCCTGTGGTACTGGACGCAACTCTGTTCGGTGAACTTGACGGACAACCCCGTCCCCCTCCATTGGAGTTGCAGAGTAAACTGCACCCTGATCTTGGGGACACCGAACTACCATATACAAACAGGCATCCCAATGATCCTGTATTTTACCTCGAACATGGTTCCGCAAACACACCAGCTGACCTTCATCAAACCCCTAATCATTAACCAACTCATTGTGTTTCCGATTTCGTGGTGTGGCTTGTTCCTCCAACTAAGCCTTCACATACTCTTGAAGCACCTGCAAACTTTCCTGATGGTTTTGTACCCATTCCTCCAAAGGTCCACCATACTGACTGATCCCGGCAGGAGCCTGAAGATAGTGTATCGGTAATCGAGGCTCACAGCCAGACCTTAAATAAAAAGGCATCATCCAGTCATTTGGTGGGGTGTAGTATTGTAAGCTTCTCTGCTGGAGGAAGTGTGTGAAGCAAATTGTGCAAAAAAAATATTAAAGCAACACCAGGGAGGTTTACATCTAGATCCTTAAAATGATCGACCTGCAATTCCACCTTGAAAATCCAATTACCATATAAAGGATACAAGATGTAAAGATGACAAATGACATGGCACACATTTGTTGTTTAGACTGTTGTGTCAGGTTAATTGAAAGCTGAAGGATCTTAGTGTTTACTAGTCTAAGTAACAGAATGTCTAAACACTGTGCTTGCCTTTATGGGTTTTTAAGCAGAACATATAGGTATAGAAACATATTAACATTACGTTTCACGATTCACTGACTGGAGAATAGGAGAATATACACATCAATATTACTACTTAAGTTAACTAACCCTAATCCCAACCCCTATTGGCACGGAGCCCGCCAGGGTTCAGGTGAGATATAAATCTGTAATCTGTATCAATGGTTTTGCTATCCATACCCACCCTATTAATGTTAGCTTCCCAGGGTTTCTTGTTAGACAAGCTCTGTGTCTCTCTATACCCCCATTTACTGCACGACTGATTGTCCATTTATAAAGAATCAAATAGGGTGAAGATGGTTTTAGTTTACAATTACTCTGGAAGGTGACCAGATTAAAAAAAACTAAATACCATGCCTACGTGTATGTAATCTCCATCACAGTCCCCATTTTCCCCATAATCCTCGTTTTGATAGTGCCAATTTGTGTAATGTGAGTTTTTTTTTTTTTTTAAAAACTGTTATAGAAGAACATACTGGATGCCACATGTGTACAATTACCCCTTTCTAATTAGGGGGGTCCGTTGTGTCAGCTACAGCCTTTACTAACATACACATAAGTATACAGTCTTACAGCACTTTTGTTTTCCTTTTGTATTTAATGGTTTTCCATTTAGGGGGCAGCATGGTGGTGCAGTGGTTAGCACTGTTGCCTCACACCTCTAGGGCCCGGGTTCGAGTCTCCACCTGGGTCACATGTGTGTGGAGTTTGCATGTTCTACCCATGTCATCGTGGGGTTTCCTCCGGGTACTCTGGTTTCCCCCACAGTCCAAAAACATGCTGAGGCTAATTGGAGTTGCTAAATTGCCCATAGGAGTGTATGCGTGAGTGAATAGTGTGTGAGTGTGCCCTGCGATGGGCTGGCCCGCCATCCTGGGTTGTTCCCTGTCTCGTGCCCATTGCTTCCGGGATAGGCTCCAGACCCCCCGCGATCCAGTAGGATAAGCGGTTTGGAAAGGCTGCCTAACGCCCTTAATTTGTTTGCAATTTCGCCAGGTAGGCTACCTTCTTTAAACTGCGTTTTGCTAGACTACACATTTCGAGATGTTTTATTGTAGTCTTGGTAAATATATATATATAGTTTAGCCTAACCCAGCCACTTAAGGGAGCAAGCCAGCTCAGGTAGGTGCCAGTCCCAAGCCCGGATTAATGGAGAGGGTTGGCGTCAAGAAATAAAGAGAAATAAAGACAACTAATACTCCTAGTTTGCGAGATCTGACTGCAATGGCAGCACTGCTACAAGGGTGTGGATAAATCTATACAAATATCACCTGCATGCACATTACTTCTTTTACAATAACCAACTCCTGATCCATACTGTTAGTCGTGAAAAAAAAAACTATCGTGTACATAGAGGCCCTGTGTAAAAAGATAACTGCCAAGGAAAAGATCAAAAACATTTATTTCAAGGATACAAAGTTTTTATGGTCATGTACAGTGTACAGTGCAATTCTTATTTGATTAACTTGAATGTCTCCACAGACTAGACGATTAAACAAATAAAGCAGCGCAACATTACAATAACTAATAACAAATAAACAAAGCTCACGAGTACTATTACAGTATTTATATCATTTATTTAAACTTAATTTTACCAGGTAAATTAACTACAAAGCAGTTACCACTGCTTTACCTGCTTCTCGGGAGAAATAGCAGATATACGTCATGTATGTGACTAAATTCTTAAGCCAATAAGGGCAAAGTTGTGTCGTAATGGAGGCGGATCCAGTTTGTGCAGCCGGTTAAAGACACTACGGGCATGTAAATGGAGAACGAAATTATAGTTATACCGAATCTCCTACACACAATACCAAGGTTACCAACTTTGGTCAGCTGACCGGAGTGAGACGTTCAATTCCCGTAAGATTTCTTTGCGCCAGCCTGAGAGTCTGAAAACACGTCACACCAGATGCATGAGAGATGGAAACCTGGGATATTCAGTCGAATCAGATCAAATATGATGCTAAGTTAGTACTAAGTTAAAATATGTTCCGGACTTGTAACATGCACCCATGATTTGGAACAGTCAGCAGGCTGTCTCTGGCCACGCCCCCTACACTCGGTCCGGCCCCTGGCTTTTCCTGAATTCTGATTCCTTTAGATAAACATTGACTTCATTGATATTGTTATTGATTTATCGACAGACCATCATACGTTTTAGACGTTATAATAACAACACTCTATTGATCCCCAAAGAGAGAAATTCTCTCCTTGCCTGCCCCCTCTTACTGTCCATGATACACAAGCACATATGTAGAAAAACGTCAGCTTGGAAGCCAAGGCTGGACTTAACCTACTCCTTAGGGTTCAACTGGAAACTGCCCCATGGCCGAGCGGTCTAAAGCCTCCTGCGCAGCGAAAATGGCCTTTCAAAGTAAGGGGTATTCTGTTCTCCGAAGTAAGGCGTGGGTTCGAATCCAACTTCCGACAAAAGTTCTTCAATCGCTACAGCAGAATTTGAGCCACTGATCGGCTTTAATTGCTTTGTTTTATTTTTGCGTTTCAGGCAAAACTACATAACACTTAAGAGGTGCAGGATGATCTGTCTTGCTCTCGCGAGGTTTTTGTACGACGTGACATGGTGACATAATGCAGCGGACGATAAAAATCTAACCACAATGCATTGCGTCAGGACCAGAATGTATTGCTTTAAGCCAGCGCTGTATGTGGGTACATGAAGTGGAAAGCACCCAATAACAAACATAACATTTAAAAAAAATCTACAAACTAGTGGGAATATAAAATAAAATAAATGTGTCTGGGCAAATTGGTAAGTTAAATTAAATCGTTTTAAGCAGTGTTAAGCAGTGTGTGGTTTTAAACACGAGTAGCATGTACCGTGTTGACGGCGCATGAACGTATCTTGGCAGCACATGTAAAACTTAGATTTGCAAGCGGGATGTGAAACAGCATTTAGGTGTTTAAAACAGCAATAGAGTGCGTGTTTGTTCACGCAGTTACAATGTTTAGTTGTTATTTCTGTGGAACATCAGTGCAAACCCTTAGGGAACATGTTTTACATGTCAAACTTCACCGTCATGAACCACGATGCGTGTTCAAGTGTGGCGCTACAGATTGCCACAATACGTTTCGTTCATATGGGGAATTTAAGGCTCATTTTTACCGTAAACATAACACAGATTCATATATTGATACTACAAATGCCCTTACGGTGTTTACGTGTAATATGTCTATGTGCCAGCGCCAATGTCGCGATGTCAGATCACTAACAGCTCACTTAAAGGAACATATAGCCGAAGGACGTGTTGTGACATGTCCGGTGACAGGATGCGACCATACGTTCACTGTGAGATCGTCGTTTACAGCCTACATGTCCAGGAAACACAGACAATGTTCTGTGGACAGTATAAGAGATCTTAATAAGGAGACAGTTTCTCAGTTTCTTGAAACTGAACCGTTAGTTACAGGCCCTACAGAGAGATTTAGTGAGACTGATGAAGGTGAAGTCCATCTTACAGAAAATTTCAGTGACCTTTTTCTTAGAAATATTTCTCTTTTCTACTTGAAATTACATGGGCAGTTTCTTCTGCCAGCATCAACTATACAAAATATTATTGAAGAGATGCTAAGCATACATGAACTAGGACAGACATATACTTTGAATAAATTAAGTGCATTCCTGAAAAGTGACTTAACTGAATTAACAGATGAGGTTATTGGTAGTATATGTGATGTTGTGAAGGAATCTGACCTTTTCACCATTAGTCATGAAGGACCAATGAGAACCAATTTTTCAAGAACTAGGGCTTTTAAACAGATGTTTAGATACACAGAACCTGTAAAGTTGTACTTAGGAAGGGATGAAACAAGGTCACAGAGGTTTGCCTACTATGTTCCATTGAAAGACACTTTGAGACATTTACTGGAGTCAGACTTATGGCAGAATTGTGCTGCACAGGGTACATACGTACCATACACTGATGTGCTTTGTGATGTCAGTGATGGTCAGGTATATAAAAACAATGAGTTCTTTTCTCAAAACCCATCATGTCTAAAACTAATTCTATATCAAGATTCTTTTGAGGCGGTGAACCCATTAGGTTCAGCAAAAAGCAGCACAAAGTAGTAGCTGTATATTTGTCTCTGGCTAATTTACCACCTCATCAAGTACAGACCACATGTCACTTGTAATGCTGTGTCAGGAAAAAGACTTCAAACACTTTGGCCATGACAAAGTTTTCTCAAGGCTCATTGCAGACTTAAAAGACCTGGAAGACAATGGAATAACGGTGGCAGAGGAAAAAGTTAAAGGGACTGTTTTGTGCATTGCAGGGGACAATTTGGGGTCTCATAATATCGGTGGATTTACAGAAAATTTTAGTTTTTCTGAATATTTCTGCAGGTATTGCCGGACAACCCGAACAGATTTTCAAACAGATCCAAATGCATTTTACAGTCTGAGGAACAACAAAACGTTGAAGGTATAATATCTGAGTTTTAATTCATTGAATTACTTCGATGTTTGTATGCCTGGCCTGCCACCTTGTTTAGGCCATGACATTTTTGAGGGTATCCTTTCCTATGATTTAGCCCTTTACCTGAAGTACTTCATCAAGCAAAAAAAGTGGTTCACTTATTCAATTCTGAATAGACGCATTAAGAAATTTAAGTACAGTGGCTCTGATGTGTTGAGTAAGCCATGTGCAGTAAACTCCAATGGAGTAAAGCTTTATGGTCAGGCTGTTCAGAACTGGAATTTTCTAAGACTTCTTCCTGTGATCATGTGTGACAAGGTGAAAGAGCCCACAGATGATGATTGGCAGTTGACCCTTCAGCTAAAAGACATTGTGGAGCTGATTTGTGCACAGAAAATTTTATTGCCAGAGGTTGCATACCTTGACGTTCTTATCCAAGAATATCTTGCTTGTAGATTTTCTTTCTTTCCAGGACATAGGTTAAAGCCTAAGCATCACTACTTGCGACACTACCCTGCACTGATTTTAAAGTTTGGTCCTTTGATCAGGTTGTGGACAATGCGATTTGAAAGTAAATAAGGCACCATGGCAACAACAGTCAGAACAGCATCCAGTTCACAGCTAGTTTTAAAAATTGCTTTAACGCAGAGTGATTACAGGAAATAGGTGTACTGCTTAATATTAATTAAATTATTAAAATGTGCTAATAATAGACATATTTGTCAGTCAGACATTGTGCTTTTTAAAGAGCAGAAGGGATACATTAAATTACGATTATATTGTCCTTACTGTATATATTTTTACATTTTTCCCCTCAATGATTGTCAAGTGATCACAATTCTTACTGTGCTTTACCCCTCACTTGATAGAGATGTACCAAAACTGAACATATAACTGGATTTCACTCAGAATAACCAGGCCTTCTTTTTGGACTCTTTATCCCTTTTTATTTTATCTTCGCTTTCCTCAAGCCAGGCATTTACAGGTGAAAAACCTTAAACCACAAAACACCAACTTTCACCAATCTATCTTATGAGCAAACACAAAATTTTACTTTAAATGCATATATATATATATATATATATATATATATACATACACACAAAATATACAATGAATGACCAATCTCAGCTTCAAATTTCCACACAATTATACATAACTTGTTCTGAATAAAATTCCTCCAAACATCAAAGTTTAAGATCAAACCACTGGGGAAACACATAAATGAGTTACTCAACGCAATAAATTGCAATGAAAAGCTAACCAATTAGACAATCGAACAATAGGTTTAACACTTCTGCCCATATGAATTATTAAAAGGAAAGTTCACCCTTAATACTTTTTTTTTTTCTTTTTAGCAATTTAATATTTAACTTTTAGATAAACTAAAAATAGAACCCCCCCTTTTAAACCGCATTAATGCAAACATCTGAATCAATAAAACAGCATTCCACATATTGTCATTAAGACACTTACAGCACACCATTTATTCCTAATACAGTCAAATACCACAACTCATATAATGTTACAAGCCAGCACCAGCGCCTCAATGCCTCATTAGCGCACCCCATTAAGAAATAAACCCCACTCGCAACAGGTAGTGCTTGCTACAAATAACATTTGCAACAAAGTCCAACACGCATGGTTCATGGTCTTACCGGCTGTCCGTTCAGAGTCTACTTTTCAGTACACAATCGCAGCACAGTTCCAGAAGCACTTGGTGTAGATTTGACCCTTTGCTTGTCGCGCTACCAATGCGTTTTGCCGACTTTATCCAAAATAAAGAGCAGGTGCGTCCGTTAATGCCTTCCCCTCGGGTGCACACAGGTGAGTAAACTTTGGTTCCGCATGACCACTTGCGTGAACGACGTAACCACTTGCTGGAATGACGTTCATCGCAACAATGATATAAATATTTTCCCCCCTGACATATAATCAGTGTAAGCACACAAACACATTGGCCGGTTATCCTATTCATTCAGTTCCACGGACAGTGACCTGTGTTACTGTGCTGTGACATCTGGTTCCTTCATTGGCTCTGTATATTTCTATAAATGACTAAATGGCTCTGTTGTAGAAATTTCCAGCCAGAGACTTGGTTCCTATATAACGAGAAGATTTTATTTTTACTCGGACTGAGAAGCTACAGAAAATCATCTCTGCATGTGATCTCCCCTTTACTGCTCAAGCAGAGCACACGCACATCAGCAAGTGTCAAGGCAGCAAGTGCATACAAACAACTTCTCAGGGCCTTCAGGAAGAGTCAGACTGCGGTGTCATTCAGAGATACCATTGTCTAAGACTTGCACTAAAACATTCTATGCACTTGGGCATATTTAAACAAAGTAGTATGGTACCTATGTCAGAATCCATCCCTGCCTTGTCCTGTTCACATGTCACTGGCCATCCTATTCTCTCCTCTGTCTTGTACCCCTTAGCCCATAGTGTGTTTGCCTGCTCATCGGGCCACCATGTGGCTTAACGGGCCAAGTGGTTGGCCACCGTGCCTGACTCCCCTTTTGATTGTGGGTTTTGAGGATATCAGTGGGTCTGTGTTTTCATGATTGTCCCCCAGGCCACCATGCAGCTCAGCCCTTGATTCCAACTACAGTAGCAATCAGGTGGTTCTCGGTCTACTAGGACTGTATAACAGGATTCTTCACCCATTCTATCTTTACTCCTTCAGCCGCATACATGAGTCAGACCTATAGGTTATTCAAATTCCGTCCTGCCAAATTTACTGGACAGGAAGTGGACACTGCAAATGAATGTGTGAATACGCCAATACCTACATCTTTACAAGTTACATTAAGGGGTTTGGTACAGTAAATGGCTGTGAGGTGGGATTTCTTCTTGATGTCTGTTTGTAGCCCGTCCACCAGCAGCTGCTGCTGTATTTATCACACCAAGCAGGGAAAGTATATTGCTAAATTTTCCTTAGTTCAATTACGCTTGATTAAGCTAATTAAGCCGGCTATGTTATTTACATTCAGAAGGATGCCGCCATATTGGGTTATACACAGATGCCACGATAGCTCACACTCACATTCCCTCTTCATTATTTTTCTAAACACACTCTATCCTGCCTTGTCACCTGCAACAAGATCTCACTCCCTGTAGCAATAAAAGTCTTTCTTATGATTGAGCAGATTTCTGCTTCTCTCCTAACCATGGGCATCCAAAGTAAGATGAAGCAAAATGTTAGGAAATTTGATAACACATGGTTACTCTTTTGGTAACAGTGACTTTGGTTTTATTTTGATAGATGTAAACTACATAATATGGTCTTAACCTTGTTTTCTGTCCTAAAAGCAAACTTTTATGTTACAGGAGAAAAGTGCACAGCTGCTTGGATCAACCCCAGCTAATCAGCGCATATGGGAATCTTTTCAAAATACCATGTGAGTCTTATGCAATTTACCCAATTAATATAAGCTCTTTAGATGACGCTTAAATAATCAATTCCCATCAACTTAGTGTCAAAACACAAACTCAGTGGCAAAAAAGTGAAGGGCAACAGACTAAGTTGTGAAAATGAAATCTGCATGTGATGAAAGGGCATGTGACTGTATCGCGATGATTATAATCATCAGATCAAACGGACCACGGAGTTGGCGGTATGGTCACACTGCTGGTCCCATGTCAGTAGGGTATAGCACACCCCTGGGCCCGGATACTACTAGGATGTCACTGGTGTACCACTGTGCCGTCAGAGTGTGGTGTGTCACTCCACAGCATTGGCAGGATTGCTCCTCTCCCTGCAGCGCCACCATACGCACATGACGGTCATCTGTGGTACTGCAGAACTGAGATGTATCGCTGAACATGGTAGGACGCCAGTCGTCATCAGTCCATCAGTCCATGCCTCCCAGTGACTACACCACTCCAAACGCAACCGTTTCTGTGCTATTGTGAACGGCAGCCTATGCATGGGACGGTGAACCCGTAGTCCAGCTGATGCCAGTCATCGCGACACGATGATATAGGGTGTTGTAGAGAGTCCAGTAGCTGTGTCCATATATCAGGCGCAGGTGTCATGGGGATCTGTGATGCTTGGAGCACAATCCGACGATCCTTCCTTGGCGTGGTCTGTCTTGGATGACCAGAAACTTCACGACGTGTGTGGATGCCTCACGTGCCCATTGGTTTCAATATCAGGCCACTGTGATATCCGCATGGCCCACATGCAATTGCAGCACATGACCACCTGGCTTCATGTAAACCCGCAATGCAACCCTATCAAACTCCGTCAAGTGCCGTTAACACTGTCTAATGTGACTACGAGGCATCCTGTGTCTGGTGATTAAACATGCCAACTCCTTGCAATTTGAATCATTTACATATCCATCACTGGTCTGCACATGTACCAGATTACATCTTTAATCGGATAGTTACTTCTGGGTTCTCAACTTTTTTTTTCATAATACCCCTTAAGTGTATATGCCCTTCACTGATGAGAAATTCATCAACATCTAAGTCCTACATTCATGTACAATGCATATTAAATGAATATTTTGTCACTATTAGTTTTGATGTATCATTCTTTGAATGCACTCAATTGAATCATGGACAGTGGTTCCACATGGAAAAAAATGAATATTCCGAAAAGGAAAAATCCTTCTTCGGTTGATACATTCACTTTGTGTTCTGAGAATTTTTCCCTTGAGTGCCTTGTACAGTATGTCTAGTGTGTTTTTGGTGTGAATGTGGCCATAATCATACAAGGAAAAAACCACTGACTTGTAGTGAACATGTAAAACCGCAACATGCAGTGTCATACGTAACTGAAATAAGAAATGCTGGATTGCCTGAGTTGCATGCGTGCATGTTTTTTAATATGGGCAACATGGTTCCCTGAGATGCCTCAGTGTTGCTCACCGCCATCTCTAACACACAACCTCACAAACCATCTTAAAACTACTGAAAGAAATAATTGGCTACACTGCAGCTCCACTGTTTTGTTTGGCACCCCTGCATGTCCTGCATTGTGTGGGGAAAAAAGCTGAAGGCTGAGGAATGTTACATAACACAGCTAGAATGTAAAAACTCTCTCTGGTGTAATTCACTGCGTAAAACCAATGGTCCTAAGTGTGGTGTCTTCTTCATAACACTCCCTGATGTTTGTGTCCGTGACCATGAGATAGGGTGGCTGCTTTTCTTCCTTGCTTTCCTTGTATTCCTACGTTTCCTCCCCAGCCTTGGTTGGTAGGTCAGGCAGCATCACCTTGTTTTAATAGACCCAGGTGCAATTTATCTTGAAATTAGACTCAAGTGCAGAAAATGTTCTATCAGAAGTCTTTGACAATCTCTGAATTACACAGAAATCTGACTTCTTCTGAAGCTGTGAAATTGTTCATCTGTATTTGCTGCATTGGTACTTGTTGATGTGCGTGTGCCCTGCTTAAGGAGTAAAGGGGAGATGACATGCAGAGCTAGTTTTCTGTAGTTTATTTTCTTTGTCTGAATAATAATATTCTCTTCATATAGGAACCCAGTCTCTGGCTGGAAATTTCTACAATAGAGCCATTTAGTTATTTCTAGAAAAATATTTAGAGCCAATGACCTGATGTCATAGTAACACAGGTCACTGTCCGTGGTGCTGAATTCTCTACTTGATGGGCTGGTGCTGAATGAATAGGCCAGGTGTCTGTGTGCTACTTTTAACAATGAAGGGGGAAAAGTCCAGACAGGAAATTAGTCAACAGTAATTAGTAATCAAATATAGTTCTCATTTACCATTATGTAAATTTCAAAAACCTTTTCTGACTATTAATCTGCACGTTGCAATAATTTAATATTAACTAACTTGCTGTAACGTAAAGTGAAAAACAAGTTTTAAAACTAGCTGTGAAATTTTTGATGCTGTTGACCTGAATGTTGTTGCCAGAGCCTTAGGATACGTCTCTACACATAAGTGAGGGGATGGATGCACTATTCTATGGAGGCTTCTGAAGAGAATTATTATCCCAAATTTAAATTGAGAGAGATGATTAATTCCTTTTTAATGCAGTCTGCCTTAAGAGCCCCTGTTCTGCCGTTGATCTTTTGCATGGATGCTATCATGTATTAGTTTACTCTATGAAATTTAGTTTGAATTTTGATCACATGTCAAACTAAAGCATTTTGGACTGGATTCCTGAGTTCTTTTTAACGCTGTTAAGTTACATTTTTATTTCAGCATAATTACAAGTTCCCGCCGGGAAGAAATAAGTCAGTTACTTATAATAATGACTATAAAGTAGTTGCTGCAGTATATATTCCATAAATTTACTGAACTGGAGTTTTATGCATCCTTACAAAGTAATAACTGTATGTGTTCTTTAAGTATGAAAGAGTTTAGGACATTGTCACCTGCAGTGGACGGCCACGTGTCCCCATAATTATACTTTAGATTATATTTCTGCATGACTGAGTATTCACTGAGTACCTGGTAGTGTTGGATGATATTTACGTCTCATATTTACCATTTATGTCAGTCTTCAAAGTGTGTGGATATATTAAGGTTGGTCTTGGTTGTTTTCTTCCCTGGAGAAACAGAAGTTTAATGCCATGATGCCACAGCAGCTCGCCGTTCCTGTCAGTACGGTGGAGGTAAGAGTTTGAAACATTCATCAGCCTGTCAGCTACGCATCTCGCCTGGACATGGGACTCAGCTTTTATTCTTCCATAATACCGCTTAAGTACCTCACTCTACTCAATCTCAGTACTGTTTAAGGGTAATAACTTTTGTCACTGACTGCCAGAGATTATGGCAATTAAATGGAAAATATGAAGCAGACATATGAAATACAGTGGGCTGTTTGCAGTAAGTTGGGCTTAGGGTTAGTAATGGGGCTTTATCCACTGACTTCTGCTTCTGTGCCCTTTCTTCACACTGCTGTTCAACTGTCCTCTTTATAGGAGGGGAGGAGCAGCGCAAATGCAGCCGACAGATATAAAGCCATGTGCTGGCAGCAGACGCTTCGCACCCCTTAATAGCATATCTGTTGCTGGTAAGACTGTCTGTGCTGCCGGTCATCTCAGTAACCAGGTGAAACTCCCCAGGCAAGATCAGGACAATGTTGTGTTGAGTTTCAGTGAGTTTCCTGTGTGTAAAGCCAGTTTTGGGGTCAATGTGGAGCCTGGTCCAGTCATGAGCTGGGGAGACGTGACCAAGGCTGCACTGTTTACTCTTGTGTGTCTTTTCATTCAAAACTCTTTTTTTTTTATTTCCCCATAGTGTCCATCATCTTGAGCAGCACCGGCTGTCATTTAGCACAAAAGATGCCTGTTCAGTTTTCCATCTGAACAAGGGCCCTCTGGACCCAGGTGTGCACTACATGAGCACTTTGTTCCTGACTCCTTATCAGCGTTTACATTTACACTCACAGCCAGTCTTTAATCTGCAAAGTTACGCTTGGTGAGATTTATACAGACACGAGTAAAGAGGATTTTTTCACTTTTCCCAAATTCCCTCTAAGTCTGTATTTTCACCTCTTGAATGCTGGGATTTGTAGGCCCAGCTCTTCACCATGTATAACAACATCACCCTCAACGCTAGAGAAACCAAGGAGCTGATCCTGGACTTTCGCAAACGGATGACTCCCCAAAGTCCTATCTACATCGCAGAGGATGCTGTAGAGGCTTCAACAGCTTCCAGTTCCTCGGGCACACAGCTTCTGGCGGGTCAAAGGCATCGTCTTCAGGTGCTGCCTCAGAAAAGCAAGCAGCACCTTGAGAGACTCTAGGCCACCCAGCACTGTCACTTTTCACCTTCCATCCATCCATCTGCACAAGCATTTCCAGATTTAGAGACAAGTTTCCTCCCCATTGCTGTTAACCAGCCAGTGACGCTGACATTTCCTCACACTGCCACTGTTACCTCATTCTGTACTGTTACTGTGTCTGTCTATGCTGGTGCCATTACTTTAATTTTATTTATATAGTATTATCACTGGTTATACTGTTGAGGTGCAACTACAGACAATTTTTCTTTGAATTAATCTAGCGACTATTTTCCCAAGCTGTTGATTCATCAAAAACTATTATTTTTCCTCCAGAAATCAGATTGACCGTTTAAGTTAATAATATTTTAAGAACAACACAAACTACGTCATTGCGGGGTTTTAGATAATGGACACTATACAGATATTTTTTTCGCCCACCATTCAATAAGCAGATAAGTAACTTGTCTAAAATATTTAGATTTGTATTGTGATCCCCAAAAGTTAGTAATCTGTATAAAATCAGTGTATTTTTGTTTTTAAATTTGATTCTGTAAATCAATGTACACTGAACAAAAATATAAACGCAACACTTTTGTTTTTGCTCCCATTTTTCATGAGATGGACTTAAAGATCTACAATTCATTCCAGATACACATATTACCATTTCTCTCAAACATTTCTCACAAATCAGTCTAAATGTGTGATAGTGAGCACTTCTGCTTTGCTGAGATAATCCATCCCACCTCACAGGTGTGCCACATCAAGATGCTGATCTGACATCATGGGTAGTGCACAGGTGTACCTTATACTGCCCACAATAAAAGGCCACCCTGGAATGTGCAGTTTTGTCTCACAGCAAAATGCCACAGATGCCACAAGCATTGAGGGAGCGTGCAATTGGCATGCTGACAGCAGGAATGTCAACCAGATCTGTTGCTCGTGCATTGAATGTTCATTTCTCAACCATAAGCCGTCTCCAAAGGCGTTTCAGAGAATATGGCAGTACATCCAACCGGCCTCACAACCGCAGACCACGTGTAACCACACCAGCCCAGGACCTCCACATCCAGCAGGTTCACCTCCAAGATCGTCTGAGACCAGCCACTCAGACAGATAATGCACGGCCCCATGTTGCAAGGATCTGTACACAGTTCTTGGAAGCTGAAAATGTCCCAGGTTCTTGCATGGCCAGCATACTCACCGGACATGTCACCCGTTGAGCATGTTTGGGATGTGCTTGACCGGCGTATACGACAGCGGTGTACCAGTTCCCACTAATATCCAACAACTTCGCACAGCCATTGAAGAGGAGTGGACCAACATTCCACAGGCCACAATTGACAATCTGATAAACTCTATGCGAAGAAGATGTGTTGCATTGCATGAGGCCAAATGGTGGTCACACCAGATACTGACCGGTTCCTGAGTCCCCAGACCCCCAATAAAGCAAAAAACTGCACATTCCAGGGTGGCCTTTTATTGTGGGCAGTATAAGGTACACCTGTGCACTACCCATGATGTCAGATCAGCATCTTGATGTGGCACACCTGTGAGGTGGGATGGATTATCTCAGCAAAGCAGAAGTGCTCACTATCACACATTTAGACTGATTTGTGAGAAATGTTTGAGAGAAATGGTAATATTGTGTATCTGGAATGAATTGTAGGTCTTTAAGTCCATCTCATGAAAAATGGGAGCAGAAACAAGAGTGTTGCGTTTATATTTTTGTTCAGTATAGAATAAGCCCAGATTTATGTTTATTCAGTGGAGATAAGTACAACCTCTAAAGATAGGCCTACACCCGTTTTGGCAGTGTCTCCGGATCCCATGACAAATAATGCCTTCAGTACATCCTCCTCAACCCACACTGAAAGCAGAAGTGCTATGGGCTTTGCAAACGGTTTGCCGACATCACTCCTATACGTCCAATGATGACATTCACACCGTCTCCAGGGTGATGTTCCCTGACTCGCAGGGTCACTTGTGGTAAAGATAAAACCGCTTTTCTTGCGCGATTTGGACTCGCTCCATATATTAAAAGGGAGCTTCGTTGTCATGTTTGACGTAAGTATGAACAGGACCATCAAAAGAAAACAACTGGATGTGCATGTCAGGTATTGGGTGAATTATGAGAATGGCTCTCGAGTGCAGTCCTGGTTCTGGGATCACAGTACATGAGCCACTCCACCGCTGAAGACTTACTGGAGAAGTTTAAGGTAAGCCATTCAATAACATTTAAACTCATTAACGAACCCATGATTTTTAAATATCCATGGTTTATCTTTACATGTGTTTAAATGGGAGAACCATATTTATTGGTAAGCATATTTTAAAGATTTTATTGCTGCTTCATGGCTTTTGCTGCAAAAAAAATAGTTCATTGAGGAAATAGAATGTTTAAGTGTTGTGTAGCAACATGTACAGCTGTTGTACAGGCAAAAACTCTGGCTCAGTCCAAAGGAGGTGGATATAGGAATGGCTGTCATCAAGGTGGGACTTCTGTGAATTCACTGGTATCTTTACATACAAATGTATCAAACAATTGTGAAGTAAAAAATATGTGAATAACATGGAGTTTGAGCTGGTTTGATATGTACAGCTGAGGTAGTGTTAACCTTGGGCTGAGTGTGCAGAAAGATTCTGGAAATTTGACAAACCATCTTTTTGTCAGAGACAGTCAGGAGCCAAAGGCAGTGGAAGTGACCTTGGTGTCCTTCAGATTAAAAAAAATTGCCAGATTGTGCTCTCAAAAATGTGCAAAAAGGCCTTGGATAAATGCCCTCTGAAGTACTCGATTGTACATGAGATGACGTGCTTGGACCCAAACAAAATGCACACCAGCCAGATAACTGTCATGCCCGGCTCGTCCGCTCCTCGTGTGTGCCACGCCCCCTAATTACCCACGTGTGATTTCCTGATCCTGCCCAGTCGTGTCTTGTTTCCTGCTGCCTTGTTCTGTGTATTTAAGTCCTGGTCTCCCCAGTTTGCTTTGTCTGTCATTAATGTCTGATGTTCGTAAGCGTGAGCTGTTTCCCGGTCCCTGTCCTCGTATTAAACTCCCGTTTGCCCCGTATTCCTGCTTCCTGCTTGCCTGCTTGCCCGCACGATCGCCGCTTCACCCGTACCCGATCGTGACAGAATGACAGACCACAAAAGGAAAGGCCCCCGGAGAAGGAGGAGAGGACCGGAGGAGACGATCCGCCTGGGAGCCTGTTCGCTCTCCCGGCTATGGATCACTTCGGAGGAGAATGAGAGGGAAGTACCCGCTCTACCTCCAGCCCGGAAGCTGACCACACACTACCCCGATCCCGTGTGGAAGTACTGGCTCTCCAGTGAGGATGAGGACGAGGAGCCCTTCCTCTACCCTTACCCGGAGCCGATCCTTTCACCGCCTGTTTCTCAGGACATCGCACCACCTCTCGCCGCCGCTGGGCGCCGGAGAAGGAGGAGGAGACCGGCGATTGCCTGTCCCGAGGAGCTCCCTCCGTTAACGCCCACGGACACACAGCTCTCTCCCCCTGCAGTAACCACCCCGGAGGCGCTGCCCGCGCCTCACTTAGGGAAGCCGGTGAACTGCGCCTCCCAGTTCTTTGCCCTCCAGGGGTTGTTCTGGAGGATCTGGGGGGAACTGGTCCCTCCAGTAAGTCCGGAGGTAGCGGGGCTAGCGGAGCGACTCCAGAGGAGCTTTGCAGCATTTACTCCCGCTTCCGACCCCGAGGAGCTGGTGAGTATGGCAGAGGACGTGCGGCAGCTCTTACTGCTCCAGAGGGCTGCAGTCCCCGCTCCCGTGCAGCCGCCATTGGCGGCGGACCCCGCTCCCGTGCAGCCGCCATTGCCGGCGGACCCCGCTCCCGTGCAGCCGCCATTGCCGGCGGACCCCGCTCCCGTGCAGCCGCCATTGCCGGCGGACCCCGCTCCCGTGCAGCCGCCGCCGCCTGCGCAGCCGCCTTCGCTGCCCCCACTGCAGCCACCTGCAGCTCCAGGGCAGGCGCCCCCACTGCAGCCACCTGCAGCTTCAGGGCAGGCGCCCCCACTGCAGCCACCTGCAGCTCCAGGGCAGGCGCCCCCACTGCAGCCACCTGCAGCTCCAGGGCAGGCGCCCCCACTGCAGCCAGCTCCTGTTCCTGACCGCGTTCCTGTTCCTGACCGCGTTCCAGTTCCTGACCGCGCTCCAGTTCCTGCAGAGGCGCCCCCTCTGCAGCCGCCTGCTGCAGCTCCCGGGCAGGCGCCCCCCTCTGCAGCCGCCTGCTGCAGCTCCCGGGCAGGCGCCCCCTCTGCAGCCGCCTGCTGCAGCTCCCGGGCAGGCGCCCCCTCTGCAGCCGCCTGCTGCAGCTCCCGGGCAGGCGCCCCCTCTGCAGCCAGCTCCTGTTCCTGACCGCGCTCCAGTTCCTGACCGCGCTCCAGTTCCTGCAGAGGCGCCCCCTCTGCAGCCGCCTGCTGCAGCTCCCGGGCCGGCGCCCCCACTGCAGCCACCTCCAGTTCCTGACCGTGCTGCAGCTCCCGGGCAGGCGCCCCCACTGCAGCCACCTCCAGTTCCTGACCGCGCTCCAGTTCCTGACCGCGCTCCAGTTCCTGACCGCGCTCCAGTTCCTGCAGAGGCGCCCCCTCTGCAGCCGCCTGCTGCAGCTCCAGGGCAGGCGCCCCCTCTGCAGCCGCCTGCTGCAGCTCCAGGGCAGGCGCCCCCCACTGCAGCCGCCTGCTGCAGCTCCAGGGCAGGCGCCCCCTGACCGCGCTCCAAGTCCTGACCGCGCTCCAGCGGCTCCCGGGCCAGCTGACCGCGCTCCAGTCCCTGACCGCGCTCCAGTCCCTGACCGCGCTCCAGAGGCGCCCCCTCCGCCTGCAGCAGCTCCAGCTCCTGTCCCTTCTCCTCCAGTGACTTTGTCTCTCTCACCCCGGCGAATTCGACCCCGACCTGGGGTCTGTGTCCCGTAAAGGGAGGGGACACAGACGCAGGGCTGGGGTCCCGCCCGCCCTGCCCCCTGGCTCGCCCTGCCTCGCCTGCGCTGGGGCTCGGTTGGCGCCTGCGGGTCCCTCTCCGGTGCCTCGTCGCCCTGCCTCGCTCCCCTCTCCGGGTCCTGGTCGGTCGCCTGCGGGGCCCCTACCTCCGGCCCTCCCCCGGACATCGCCGCCTGCTGCGGCTCCCCCCTCCTCCGTGCCTTCGCCCTGGCCCCTTCCAGCTCCCTCGTCCCCTTCCCTGGTGCTCCCTCCTGCTCCCTCCCTGGCCCCTCCGCGGGTCCCTCGCCCTGTCTCCTCTGCCCCTTCTCGGTCCCCTCCGGCTCCGGCCTCCCGGCCGCCTGCGGCCCCTCCGGCTGCCGCCCGTCGCCCGCTGGGGCTCCCACGGGCTCCCCTTTGTTCCCCCCGCCTTCTCTCCCTTCTCTCCTGCCCTGGTCCCTCCTTTGTTTGCTCCTCCTCCTGTCTTTCCTCCTTTCTCCATTCCTGGTTTCCCGTCGTTCCCTCCCGTCACTCCCGCTCCTTGTGTTCCGCCTGTTCCCTCTGTTTCTCCCTTCCTGATCTGTCTGTCTGCCTTCCCATCCCTTTGTCAGCTCTTGTCGCACGTCTTGTCCCTGGCTTTGTTTTGTGCTTCGGTCCTGTTTCCCGTCGTGCGTAAATTCTGTTCTTGTTTTCCAGGTCCTGTTCTGCCTCGTCCCGTCCGTCGCCCCCTTCCTTGGCGCGCCCGGTGTAGCGCGCCTTTGGGGGGGGGTTCTGTCATGCCCGGCTCGTCCGCTCCTCGTGTGTGCCACGCCCCCTAATTACCCACGTGTGATTTCCTGATCCTGCCCAGTCGTGTCTTGTTTCCTGCTGCCTTGTTCTGTGTATTTAAGTCCTGGTCTCCCCAGTTTGCTTTGTCTGTCATTAATGTCTGATGTTCGTAAGCGTGAGCTGTTTCCCGGTCCCTGTCCTCGTATTAAACTCCCGTTTGCCCCGTATTCCTGCTTCCTGCTTGCCTGCTTGCCCGCACGATCGCCGCTTCACCCGTACCCCGATCGTGACAATAACTGCCAGCAGAAAAGGAGAAATCTCATGCAGAAGTTTGCGCAGGAGAATCGGTTGGCAGGCAGGATATCTGCTGGTAAATCATAGGATAAGAATAGGATAGTTCAGAATATTATTTTTAAATTATGCTTTTCTTTTTTCACATCTAACTGAATCAGGGACGGATTACAAACCGGGTTAGCGGGGCCGCTGCCCAGGGGCCCTTGGGGTGCAGGGGGCCCGTGGGCCCCAAGCCCAAAACAATTTGCAACGCTTATCAGCAATGTATTTTCGTTTGTCTATTTTAGAGGGCCTACATTCTTTGATCCTCTGCCTACAAGGTCCCCTGACCCTATAGGGAGGGTGTTTGGCTGCCAAGGGCCCTTGACTTGTGGTGGTTGTGGTGGTGGTGCAGGTGGTGGTGGTGGGGGGGGGGCCTCGCGAACGTTTTACCCAGGGGCCCACACAACCCATAATCCGTCCCTGAACTGAATAGTGTTAACACGTAGATTTTAGCAGTATTTAGAAGACCGACTCTTGGTGTTTGAAAAGAAGCATCAGCCCAGTTATATTTTCTTTGATGAGCCTAGAGATATCTCAAGATTAAATTAAAATGATTGCACATTTATGGTATCATAGGAAAATTGGGTTATAAATCACTTTCCTATTCTACATGTGATTCTGTGTATTGACATTGTTGATCTGCATCTAATCTACTGTAATTAATGTAATTACAGGTGATGCAATATCCCAGCAGTCTGATAATCACCTGCACAATGAGGCAAAAGGCTTGGATTTTATATCCTTCATTCCTTCAGCACCATCCAAAGTTGATGTCTTTTTACATCAAAAAGTTAGTGGGCCTTATCCTGACCTCTGGATGTTCTGCAAGAACTTGCTGCTGCTGTCCTATGGGCAAGCCGAAGTGGAACGAATAGAGGTGGAGACCTGCAACTTATCAGAGGAAACAGTTGTTGCACAGAGGCTTATATGCGACCATGTCAGAGTGTGTGGGGGAGCAACCAAAGCGCCTCTGACCAAAGGTGAAAGATGAGCGAAAAGCAAAAAAGAAAACTTGAGGAACTCAAGAGGAAGAGAGTCTCACTGGAAAGTGTATGTGAGAGTTTACAAAAGGATGCTGAGCACATGGCAGAGGAAGCAGAGAGTGCTGCTGGAACCAAAAGGGCAACATTACTTACCAAGTCCAATACTCTGAGCCGACGAGCGAAGGAGGAGAAAGAGCAGTTGGTGGTCTTAAATGCAGATACTGAAGAATAGGCTACTGAACTGTGACTCCTAACACATCAAGAGTGAATCGGTGGAAACAAAAATATTTAGGTTCTTTGCATTTTTGGAGTATTTTACTTTCTGTGCCTGTTTGTACATTGTTCACAGCCATAATACTTTATAATTACAAGGTAGTTTTATGTTAGAGCTCTTGCTCCAATAAATATGTGCCTTGTAATTAACTAAATTCTAGGCTATTCAGTTTTTTTTGCCCTCGTGATGGTCGTGGGTTGTGAAAAAAGCCTTCTTCTTAGGGGTACCGCTGGGGCCAGCCGGGCGTATGTCGTGGCTTCAGTGAGTACTTATGTTTGTCATGCTGCCTGTGTACTTTATAGCGGCACAACATATTTCTGCAAATTGCATGCGTCAAATTGTCTGTCTCTCTTAAAAAATATGAAGTGTCACCAAAATTTTAAACGGGGAATCAATCTCAATGAAAAATATTCGTCAAGTAACGTTTCTAAAATAATATAGACATACTAATAATTATATATTAATAAATCGGATGAACGATGCATCCCAAATTGTATCCGCTGCGCACTTCTTAATCAGGGCAATCGCATCGTGGAGGTTTCTGCAGACGCCCAAAAAGACTTACTTAAGAAAACTGTTGCATGATAATTTGTACCATTTTCAAGGGTGGGGGGCGTGCAGTAGATGCCCCCTTTATTTTTGTGCTTCTGCCGTTCAAACCGAGCAGCACTGAGTTTGTCATGGCACCTGACGCCAAATCTACTGCTTAGCTGCTACAGACAGAACTATCTTCAAATCACCACTAGGGGGTGTCAATGCTGCAGCTTCGTTCTATGGTTGATCTTTTTCAAAGACAGTTTTTTTTTCTCTCTCTCCACATAATCAACTTAACTGATTAGCGTGCTTTCATAGTAATGGTTTTTAATCCGTGTTAATCTTCTGAACAATGACTAGTAAAGGTTCTATGAGGTTGTCCTACTTACTATGGATTTTAAGTTTTTTATCAAGGTGTTAAAACGTACCACAGTTGCCAGTCCTGTGTTTTATGTCTAGCAATTTGTACAGTTTCTTCAGTATAAACACATGCCATGATCTGTGAGAATCTCCTCCAGAACTCTGCATTTCCTCAAGATCTTTTTGTAATATTGCATCATGGCACTGCTCAGAACAACACAGATGGTGCATAACAACACAAGGGAGTACAAGACAACATGGTGCAGAAACAGTGCGATACAAAGCAGGACAAAACTGGATGATACGTGGTCAGTGGTGGATAAAGTGCAGGAACAGTTGTACAGTGCAGCTGCCGTGGAAATGACTATTACAGGGGATGCAAAAGCTGCAGGTTTGAATTGTTTGGCGAATGAAGCTGTTCATGAATCTGCTAGTCAGTGTTTGTGGATGGTGGTCAGAGTCCTGGATTATAGACTGAACCTTGTTACTGTGGCAGTTAAAGTACAGCTGGTCAATGGAGGGCAGTTCAGTGCGAATGATGTTCTTAACAGACTTCGCAATGTACTGCCTTCCTGTCATGTGGCTCCACCATACCATAGTACTACTGTAAGAACTAGGGATGTAACGATACATTCAACTCACCATTTGATACGATTCACGATTCTGAGTTCAATTTTCTCATTTTTTGCAGAATGAGCTGCAGACAAATATATTCAAAAATATTCTTATATTTATCTTTCTGAACTGTTGACACTGTTGTGAACAGTGCAACTGAATTTGAATAAAATACTGTTG
>NW_026043229.1:0-48476 GCF_023856365.1 Brienomyrus brachyistius | reverse complement strand
TGAAACGGACTACCGGAGATTTGCACTGTTTTTCTGTTAGTGTGTATAATCAAAATATGACTCAGTTTGGCCAGTTAGAAAAATATGATAATAGAAAAGTATTCTTTTCCTCTCACTTTTTTTTCTTGATTTAATTACCGACTTCACGTACTTACACTGTGTCCCGTTGCACGATGTAATATTGCGAAACTATGATTTTGTGGCAGTGTTTTGTAAAGGAATTTTCCGTTTAATCATCGTCTTAGTATAAAGCTATATGGTTGTTCTGGTATCAGTGGACGTACATTATGTATTTTTTCTTCTCTTGAGCACCATGGTCATGACATGAAGCTCAGTCATTGATTACTCGCAAATGTTAGTAGTCATCCGCTGTTTATCTTGAAGATGTAAAAGTAGTGCGCGTACATCTCCTCGTTAGTATAGTGGTGAGTATCCCCGCCTGTCACGCGGGAGACCGGGGTTCGATTCCCCGACGGGGAGAGTCTGCATCTTTTTGCCTCGGTCTCAAAAGGCACCAAGCTAGAACCGGCCCCGTGTTAGTGGAAACGGGGCTTGTGACTTGTACTCATGCATAATATTCTGCGGGTCGCTCAGCAGCGCAGCATATGAAACTAGACTCGGATTGTAAGTGTGTGGTTTTGATAATTGATGTATGGATGGATGGATCCTTAATAAGAGATATAAACAATAAGGTCCAGTCGCCAACTAATCATGTAAAATACGTCATAAACTCATGGTTGTTAAACCCAGAATAAAAATGAAGACGTATAACTAGGAAAGTCAACTTGCACATTTCAATTTTGGTTCGATATAATCACGTTGTCCTTAACCCTCCAGTGCAGGAGGGGACGGTAATGCGCATCGAATGTTTCCGAACCTGTGTGTGATACAACCGAGGAAGAGCCGATGACTTCGGGGGAGGAGGGGCAGGCGACTCGGAAGAAAAAGCAGCAGAACCCAATGCAGCCTGTAGCCCATTCAAAGGCCTACTGTTGGACCTCTGCTTATTTTGCAATACGTCTTTAGTACGGACTGAAAAATGTCCGATTTCGATGAGTTTGAGAAGCAGTTAAGCGAAAATCGGCAAGGTAAGTTTGGCTTTGAAGATCGGTGTATGCTCCCTGTTTTAGGGTAATAAAGTGGCCGGCGTGTCCTAGCGCCGAGGATGGTGCGGAGGGCACTTCTGCTGGTTCCGAAAAGAAAAGCGCGGCTGGGAAATCGGTGCCTTTTATCCGAGCGCTCGCCGATTCTGAAACCTGCCCGATTCTTCTTCTCCCAGCTGCCGCAGGATCCCCGAAAACTGACCGCTTTGGTAAATCAGTGACATTCTTTGCTTGGCATTGTTATAGAGATCGCTAGGCCTGCATCCATCAGTGCCCGGCGTACATAACATGGACATTTCAATGAAACGTTATTGGGGTGCACTCGATGTGAAAGCCTGCGGTTTTATTTATTTAATTATTTACCATTATACACTTGGATCATAAATTGTGACCCGCGTATTTTCATTCGCAGTAACACACTATGCATGGATGTTTGTTGCAAGCGTTATATTTTCAAGATCACGTTTAAAGTTTTATGCAAATAAAAACGACCGCGACCACTTGATTTAAAGTCCGCACTTAATAACAGTGTTAGTTACTTGGTTTTTAAATACTACGACGAGTTTTCTATATAATGATATGATTTTGTCTCTTTCCGATGCACAATAGCCTTTCCCTTGGGTCCGAAATGCTGGCCCTGTCATCCGTACAGAATAAGTCTTTCTCACACGATCGCCGTTTCTTCATGATGTATAGACTCTAAAAATCAGCCGCGTTCCCTGGAATCATAACAACTGCTTTTAGGTCGTTATTGCAAAGTCTTGCACCTGTATCTACCTTTACAGCGGATAGCAGTAACTAACAATGATGTACAGTTATATAACAATACACATATAACTTCATTAAAGTGCAGAGAATCCAGTAAACTGAATAAACTTAAGCCATACTAACGCAACTGAAATATACAACATGCGTTACAACGGAGTCGAAAGTAGGATTGATTTATGTACCTATCAAATGGCAATCTTGTCATATCAGCTCCTTATCACTAAATCACTAAAATGTCATTCGAAACGACCTGATTCGGCTAGACGAGCACTAAGTGCCGCCGTGTTTGATAAACTAGCAGTTCCAGTCATTCATATCTGCGCTCTGACTATGCCTGCGATTGCGGTAATTGGTTATTACCGATTTACGTAAGATGCATTGGCCGCTCCGTGTCTGTACTTTTGCAGCGGTGCATTACCGTAACGCTGTTATAACTGATGCATGAAGCTGATTCCTCGAGCAGCACCTGCGTTTAAATGCTTCACTGAAAACTGCACCTTCAGGGATTTATTTAAGCTTCTATATGAAGGACCTGCTGGGATAGAAAGGTGATATTTTATTGCTAGTTTAATAAAGTGCTGTCTGTCAGATTGAAACGATATTAATTACCCATCCATCGTCCAACCAGTTATCTTAGTCAGGCTCCCCTGGAGCCTATTCCAGGCAAATTCCCCATACAGAGAGCAGAGGCAAAATTCAGGCCTCCAGACTCGGAGGCGTGAGGCAACTGTACTCACCACTGTGCTCCTATATCATTAATTAGTCTGGTTATGTTTTTATTGTTTCACAACAGACTGACATTCAAGGGGATGTCCTTGTGCCCTTGAAATTATTAGCCATTGAGAGATGGGTGTGTTTGTTTCAGGAGGGTGTGATTGAATATGTGAATTGAATGGAGGTGCTTCATTCTGGTGAGGAAACTGGGGAGTTAGACCCCGTACCACATCTTGGTCTCCGTAAGTGACTTTTAAGGCATAGCGCTGGGTCAGTCAGCATCCAGCACCCCAGGGAAGTTGGTAATATGATTACTCTGTGACTCATGGGCTTCAAACCCACAACCATCCGGACACACATTCATAATCCCTCTGAGTTACACATCTTGGATTTATCGAAATGGATGGTAGGGGGGCAGTCATGTCGCTCCGCCCACCGTCTCACTGGTACCACGGTGTCGTCCCCCAGAGCGGGAGAAGGAGCGACACAAGAAGCGTAGCCGCAGCCGGTCTCTGAGCCGTGGCGAGAAGCACCGCCGCTGGAGCAAGGACTCCAGGGGGCGGAGTCACGAGAAGCGCAGCAGCAGCCGCGACCGCAAGGGTCGTGACCGACGGAGCAGCTCACGCGAGCACAAGAAGCACAGGTACCCCCCCTCACGGTCCCGGTTACAGGCACTGAAGCTGATATCTAGCATGGTTTGAGGCCTCTTAACAAGTTTCTTTCACAATCAACCAATTGGTTTCTTCGTGGTGGGAAGGGGGACTGTACCCATATTAAATTTTAACTGGCGTTTATAAGTAGCCCCCGCCATAGCGATGGGACCTCAAAGCCAGCCTAAAAAGTGGCGCATGGTCACACCCTCATGACCTTAAACTGCCTGCGATCCAAAGTTAAATGTAAACATTCTGCCATCTGTTTGTTTTTGCCAGATTCTGAGTGTTTACACTGTATTGTTTGGGGAAAACAACCTTCTGTTTTGTGTTTGGGCAGCTACTCTCCTCGGAGAAGCCGTAAGAAAAGGACATACAAGTACTGGGATGTTCCCCCTCCGGGATTCGAGCACATCACCCCCATGCAGTACAAGGCAATGCAAGGTTTGGATGCGACGCTTCCATGTGTGCTAGTTCAGTATTGCAAGGTTATGGTATATTGGTTGCAATGAAAGCATTTATTCTGGAGTGCCCTCCTCCCCCCTGCTGGTCAAAGAGGGAATAACACTTGGGATGATTTCAGACAGTGTGAAGAGAGCTTAAACCTAGGGGTTAGAAGCAAATGAAGGCGACGATCCGGATGTTCTGGCCGTCCCTGGTTGGGGTCTTGAAGCCCTTTCTCCTCCCCACAGCTGCAGGGCAGATCCCCACGATAGCTTTACTGGCAACATCCACCACCAGCGGCGTGGCAGTGACGCCCACCCAGGTGCCGATGGTCGGCAGCCAGATGACCCGGCAGGCCAGGCGGCTTTATGTCGGCAACATCCCCTTCGGCCTGACGGAGGTGAGTCCAGGCAAAGTCCCGCGTTGCCTTCTGTCATGCATACTGGTGTCATGTGTAGCTCAGTGAGTTAGGACACTGAGCCGGTCACAAGAAGGTTGTTGGTTCAAATCCCTTGGGCAGCAGAGTGATTTCACCATTGGGCCCCCGAGCGCAGCCCTTAAGCACTATTTGCTCTAGGAACTGTCTGGTCCTGCTTCTTCAATGAAATGTATGTTGCTTTGGATGAAAGTGTCCGCAAAATAAATAGATAAATGTACTAGACTTGTCAGTCATTTTTTTTCTCGTTTGCCTGTTTTGATGTCTTCAGACGTCTGCCTGTCTTCATTCAGTGTGTCTGCCTGTCTTTTTAGGAGGCCATGGCGGATTTCTTCAATACCCAGATGCGATTGGCTGGCTTATGTCAAGGTCCCACCAATCCCGTCCTCGCTGTTCAGATAAACCAGGACAAGAACTTTGCCTTCCTTGAAGTAAGAGTCTTTCCTGCCTAATGGCTGCTGTGTCCAGGCGGAGACCGCAGCCTTCCCTGATTAACGACGTTCTTCGTTCTGCCCTAGTTTCGGTCCGTGGATGAGACCACGCAGGCAATGGCCTTCGACGGCATCATTTTCCAGGGTCAGTCGTTAAAAATCAGGCGGCCCCACGACTATCGCCCCCTGCCTGGCATCTCAGAGCAGCCCGCCTTCCACGTACCAGGTCCGTTTTGCTTGTCGCCGTCATAACCTTAATCTTTATTTACCTTTGAAGAGCCGATCGGCAAGGCCAGTTTTTTGTACTCGTTACGGACTGACTGTCCTTCGCAAGCTGCGGATGTCTTGTCATATAAAGAGGGAGACTTTCACTTTTATTTACTTAATGTTGTAAATATTTAGCAGACAGTTTTATCCAAAGTGAAGAATGTTTTTTTTTTTTTTTTTTTTTTTGAGAAATCAGGGTCAGCCTGTCCCTAGAGCAAACTCGCCGGCCCAGTGGTGTGATCACCAGTGATGTGAACCAGTGATCTTCTGATGATAACGCTGGCATCCTAACCAGCTGAGCCACACACACACACACACAGCTCAGTCACTCACTTCTTACTGTTAACATAGGGGTGTTGTGTGGCTCTGTGATGTTTGCCCATGAAAAGAAGGTTGCTGGTTGGCAGGGTTGGCAGAGTGATTTCACCACTGGGCCCTTGAGCAAGGACCCTAACCCCCAAATTGTTCTAGGGTTGCTGGCTCCTATTCTAGTTAAAAATTCTGGACACACCTACTGAAAATGACTTGTTTTTCAGCAAGATAATGACCCAAAGCCCACCTTGAAGGTTATGCAAGTAGCTTATTACCTTGTGAACTAGGAAAGAGATGGTCCCCACAGCCCCCCAACCTAAACTCTATAGAGCTGGTTTGGGATCAGTTGGATGAGAGTAAGAGTAAGGTAGCCAGCTTGCGCGCAGAACTTGTGGAAACTCGAGGACTGTTGGAGAAACGGTCCAGGTGGGTACATATGTTAGCTGGTTGAGTCCGCAATGCTGTCATCGAAGCCAATGGCTCCTATTTTGAAGAGACAAAAATTTTGTCTTTGCAGTACTTCATATGCATAACTTCCATGCCCAAAGGCCTTTTACTATAAGGTGAATAACAGCTAAAATAGAGACAAATGCATTAAGAGCAGGTGTGTCCATACTTTTGACTGGTGCTGCATGTGTCAGCATCTCCCATGGAGAGCAAGATGGGAGAGACAAAAAACAGTCGTCAAACTGCCCCAGTATTTAGGTATTTTTTTGCTGGAGTTACATTTATCTGATATTATATAGGAGATAACGACGTCATACTGATTTGAAGTTGGCTTATTTCACTCGCGCCGTTTGCTCGTGGTCATTATCCGGCATGTTGACGGTTTGCTGTGATCGGCCGGCTTTGGGCGCCGTGCCGCTCTGTCTGCAGGGGTCGTCTCCACCGTGGTTCCAGACTCGCCACACAAGCTCTTTGTCGGAGGCCTGCCCAACTATCTCAGTGACGATCAGGTACCCCGCCCTCAGTCTCTGTCGCCGGGGAGCCGACCCACAACCCTCCTGTGTTTCTGTCCCACTGCTGCACGTGGAACTCAAGCAGGCATGCACACACACGCACACGCACGCACGCACGCACGCGCACGCACATACATACATAAAATAAACACTCGTCTCTGTGTAACTGATTAGTAGGAAAAGAAAGCCTGTCAAAGTTACCTCACCGCTTAAAATTCATTACAAGATACTGGGGGGTCAAATGTCAGCATCATGTTTAAAGCTAGCTGCTGAAAATAGCCGCACATTTGAGGTTTTTTTTTTTTTTTTTTAAAGATATTCATGGGATTTATTAAACATTTATTAGACATGTAGGTAATGAGTTGACAGTTACATTACGCTCATTGTTTATCCAGCTGTAAATTATGAAGATATTGAGACCCCGCTAATGTAAAAGGTACGTTTCCCAAAACCTCATGTTATCGACTTGCATAGTTGGAACCATTCAGTTGTTATCTAATGTTGTTAGCAAATAACCTTATTAGCAACAAAGGCTTTGGGAAACGTGCCTTACAGCTGGCGGCTTGCCAAACCAGTCACGTAGCCAGTCCCTGTGCTGCCTGTTGCTGGGTACCCTGGAATATTTGTATATCGGGTTAATTGCTGAGTGTTAGTCGGATGAATCAGCCGCGTCGTTTTGCTGCATGAAAATTTAAAATCGAGTCATCTGCGCGTCACCTAACTGACGAATACCTCCACATTGCCGTACACCTGTGTTTGCCCAATCCCAGTCCTCGGGGAACCGCCGACTGTCCACATTTTCGCTCCCTCCTAGCTCCCAGCCAATCAGGAACACCGAATACCTGGTACAGGTGTGCTGAGAGGAAGCAAAAACGTGGACTGACCGGGGGGGTACCCCCGAGGACTGGGCTGGGAAACACTACCATAGACTGTGCTTGAAATGTGGGGGAGATCGACCAAGTCCCCAAACGCTTCAGTATTCGCAGACGTGCCGTGTCTCACGTCCATGTCCGCACACTGAGAACGATGACTTCACATCCCGTTAACAGCGATGGGGAGCTGCGGAAGAATCGTTCCCTACATTGCTGTGTCGCTCGAAAGGCAGAAAATACTTCGGACCTTTTTCCCGGTGAACGATTATCAGCTTCACTGGAGTTTTCACATCGTGCCCCATGCCCTATTCTGTTATGACGTCAGTGATGGATAATATTACCATAACAACATGCACAGATGAGGTCGTCTTACTCTGAAAGTGTTGAAAGGGTCACATTTTAGACATTTTCTACTTCTCATTAGCATCTTTTATGATTTTTTTTTTTTCTTCCTATATCGCCACCCCACTGAAATCGGCCCATTATAGACATAATCCATACAGGCATTTAATAGTTTACCTATTTATTTTGCAAAAGTTAATCGCAAAACGTTTTGCGTCCACCCCTGCATTGTAACATTTTGAGCTCCGGTGTCCCACTCACTTTAGCCTAAACTGTTAAAAATGGCAAGACTCAGCCCACAAGATAGTGATCGCGGTTTCAGTGAAAGGTAAGTGAGAAGTGCAGTCAGTTTGTTTTTCTTTGATTTTTTTCCTCCTTTTCGGATTGTCATCGTAATCTTTCTTATCCAGTGTGAGTCACATGTAATCCAAGTCAAGAGGAAGGCTGTACCAAAGCAGCACTGGGGGGAGAGAGTTTGAATCCAGCAGAACTGTTAATGTATTTCACGTCAAAGCCAGTAAATGTGCCATAGACAGGTGAAATGGAAACCGCTGCTTGTATCCTGGTGTTTACATTTTTTTTGCAGTCCCTGCTACCGCTTTGATACTTACAGCTCTTTCATTTTTGTTCCCCACTTTGTCCCCAGCTAGGGGCCTGTAAGATCGTTAAGTCTTCGCTCATAATTTGTTCAGTAGTACTGACCTACTGCTGCCATGCCAACATGTAACACAAGGCAAGTAAGACATTCCGTCCCTCGCACGGATATCCTCCCTGTCGACGGCCTGCCCCTGTGGGGGGGCTCTGTCCTGGAGTGCTCTTAAGCATATGGGGTCCTTTTTTTGGGGGTTGAAGGCTGGGGAGAGACTTATTATGCTGATCACAGGGTATAAATTTGATTTTTTTTTTTTTTTTGCCCCTAAGAGAAGGTAGGAGGTAGCGCCCTCTTGTGGCTGCCAGTGTCCCAGGTGACTCCTTTCTGAAGTCAGTGGTTAATGCGGCTTTACAGTAGATTCCTGTAGAATAAGTGAGGAATGATGTTAGCAGAGCTATTTCGTCCTGTTTGGCTTCAAGCCGTGGCCCCTTTAGCAGGACCCTGTGGCGGCTCTTAGCTTTACCTGTGAGTTTATCTCCTGTAGGCTTTGTCCCTCTAATTAACTGCACCAATGTGGTTCTTGGTTTTAAGAACAGGAAGTCAGTGATTCGGCTGGGTTTGTGTTCTGCCGAGTCGCCCCCCCCCCCTCCACATTGTATACATGGAACACTTAACATATAATTAGCTGTTTTTATTTAGTTTTTTTTTTATATACCATCTAGCTTAATTATTGTGGCCCTTAAAATCAGATGCAACTCGGTCCATATTTCAAAATTCGTAGTTGGAATTATCAGAGAACTTGATTAGGAATTCAGTTGTGTTGTATATGCTGTAGGATGGGGGGGGGGGAATCTGTGTTATCATTCATTGACAAGAATCAAAATAGTTACTTTTGTACGCTCCCAGTAAGTAAGTCATGCAGAAAGGGCACAGGGGGCTTTGAGCTCTAGTGTTGCACCGTAATGTCGAGCCACTTGTCATAAAGCCATTTTCCTGATGTCTTCACTGTTTCCTCATGTCGTTTTGCAAAGTTTAACATGCTGCTTCTCCCACAGTTAAGATTAGCATTTCTAGCGAGGCGCCGTGCCTGGACTGTCGGGCTAATCGCCCCCCCACGTCTCCTCCTCTTGCCCAGGTGAAGGAACTCTTGACGTCGTTCGGACCTCTTAAGGCCTTCAACCTTGTGAAGGACAGTGCCACGTCACTGTCTAAGGGTTATGCTTTCTGTGAATACGTGGACATCAGTGCCACTGACCAGGTGCGTGAGGTGGGGCAGCAGCTGGAAGGTCTGGGGTGACTCGGGGCTTCCGGATGGAATTGCTGACGCTTGTGTGGGATGCATCCCGCAGGCCGTGGCTGGACTCAATGGCATGCAGCTCGGAGACAAGAAGCTCATCGTCCAGCGGGCAAGCGTGGGGGCTAAGAATGCCAACGCTGTGAGTATTTGCCCTCGGCTGCCGCCTTTCTGATGTCCTAAACCCAACTTGGTTCCTGGGTGCCTCCCAGGAAGCTTAATGCCCCTATTTCTTGGGTTTATTTGGGTCCATGTAAATTTCTCGCTGTTACTCGAGACGATTGGACGATCAGGGGGTATCTGACACTCTTGTCGCCCCCCGGGACAGACGGCCATCATCGAGACGCCGGTGACGCTGCAGGTTCCAGGGCTGCAGCGGCTGCAGAGCTCCGGCATGCCCACGGAGGTGCTGTGCCTCCTCAACATGGTCATGCCCGAGGAGCTGGTGGACGACGAGGACTACGAGGAGATCCTGGAGGACATCCGGGAGGAGTGTTGCAAGTACGGCAACGTGCGCTCCATCGAGATTCCGCGGCCCGTCGATAGCGTGGAGGTGCCTGGCTGTGGCAAGGTGGGACCCGTACTCTCCTGTACCAGTGGCAAAAAGAAGACCTCTGTAGGCACTAAACACAGGCTCATGGGAGCATTTCTTGCACAAAAGTGTTTTGAAAACGGAATAATTTTTTGTGTAAGAAAAACAATCTGATTGGTTCAGATAGACGACGGACGATCTGATTGGTTCAGATAGGCGACGGACAATCTGATTGGTTCAGATAGGCGACGGACAATCTGATTGGTTCAGATAGGCGACGGACAATCTGATTGGTTCAGATAGGCGACGGACAATCTGATTGGTTCAGATAGGCGACGGACAATCTGATTGGTTCAGATAGGCGACGGACAATCTGATTGGTTCAGATAGGCGACGGACAATCTGATTGGCTCAGATAGGCGACGGACAATCTGATTGGCTCAGATAGGCGACGGACAATCTGATTGGCTCAGATAGGCGACGGACAATCTGATTGGCTCAGATAGGCGACGGACAATCTGATTGGCTCAGATAGGCGACGGACAATCTGATTGGCTCAGATAGGCGACGGACAATCTGATTGGCTCAGATAGGCGACGGACAATCTGATTGGCTCAGATAGGCGACGGACAATCTGATTGGCTCAGATAGGCGACGGACAATCTGATTGGCTCAGATAGGCGACGGACAATCTGATTGGCTCAGATAGGCGACGGACAATCTGATTGGCTCAGATAGGCGACGGACAATCTGATTGGCTCAGATAGGCGACGGACAATCTGATTGGCTCAGATAGGCGACGGACAATCTGATTGGCTCAGATAGGCGACGGACAATCTGATTGGCTCAGATAGGCGACGGACAATCTGATTGGCTCAGATAGGCGACGGACAATCTGATTGGCTCAGATAGGCGACGGACAATCTGATTGGCTCAGATAGGCGACGGACAATCTGATTGGCTCAGATAGGCGACGGACAATCTGATTGGCTCAGATAGGCGACGGACAATCTGATTGGCTCAGATAGGCGACGGACAATCTGATTGGCTCAGATAGGCGACGGACAATCTGATTGGCTCAGATAGGCGACGGACAATCTGATTGGCTCAGATAGGCGACGGACAATCTGATTGGCTCAGATAGGCGACGGACAATCTGATTGGCTCAGATAGGCGACGGACAATCTGATTGGCTCAGATAGGCGACGGACAATCTGATTGGCTCAGATAGGCGACGGACAATCTGATTGGCTCAGATAGGCGACGGACAATCTGATTGGCTCAGATAGGCGACGGACAATCTGATTGGCTCAGATAGGCGACGGACAATCTGATTGGCTCAGATAGGCGACGGACAATCTGATTGGCTCAGATAGGCGACGGACAATCTGATTGGCTCAGATAGGCGACGGACAATCTGATTGGTTCAGATAGGCGACGGACAATCTGATTGGTTCAGATAGGCGACGGACAATCTGATTGGTTCAGATAGGCGACGGACAATCTGATTGGCTCAGATAGGCGACGGACAATCTGATTGGCTCAGATAGGCGACGGACAATCTGATTGGCTCAGATAGGCGACGGACAATCTGATTGGCTCAGATAGGCGACGGACAATCTGATTGGCTCAGATAGGCGACGGACAATCTGATTGGCTCAGATAGGCGACGGACAATCTGATTGGCTCAGATAGGCGACGGACAATCTGATTGGCTCAGATAGGCGACGGACAATCTGATTGGCTCAGATAGGCGACGGACAATCTGATTGGCTCAGATAGGCGACGGACAATCTGATTGGCTCAGATAGGCGACGGACAATCTGATTGGCTCAGATAGGCGACGGACAATCTGATTGGCTCAGATAGGCGACGGACAATCTGATTGGCTCAGATAGGCGACGGACAATCTGATTGGCTCAGATAGGCGACGGACAATCTGATTGGCTCAGATAGGCGACGGACAATCTGATTGGCTCAGATAGGCGACGGACAATCTGATTGGCTCAGATAGGCGACGGACAATCTGATTGGCTCAGATAGGCGACGGACAATCTGATTGGCTCAGATAGGCGACGGACAATCTGATTGGCTCAGATAGGCGACGGACAATCTGCCAATCAGATTGTCCGTCGCCTATCTGAACCAATCAGATTGTCCGTCGCCTATCTGAACCAATCAGATTGTCCGTCGCCTATCTGAACCAATCAGATTGTCCGTCGCCTATCTGAACCAATCAGATTGTCCGTCGTCTATCTGAACCAATCAGATTGTCCGTCGTCTATCTGAGCCAATCAGATTGTCCGTCGCCTATCTGAGCCAATCAGATTGTCCGTCGCCTATCTGAGCCAATCAGATTGTCCGTCGCCTATCTGAGCCAATCAGATTGTCCGTCGCCTATCTGAGCCAATCAGATTGTCCGTCGCCTATCTGAGCCAATCAGATTGTCCGTCGCCTATCTGAGCCAATCAGATTGTCCGTCGCCTATCTGAGCCAATCAGATCGTCCGTCGCCTATCTGAACCAATCAGATCGTCCGTCGCCTATCTGAACCAATCAGATCGTCCGTCGCCTATCTGAGCCAATCAGATCGTCCGTCGCCTATCTGAGCCAATCAGATCGTCCGTCGCCTATCTGAGCCAATCAGATCGTCCGTCGCCTATCTGAGCCAATCAGATTGTCCGTCGCCTATCTGAGCCAATCAGATTGTCCGTCGCCTATCTGAGCCAATCAGATTGTCCGTCGCCTATCTGAGCCAATCAGATCGTCCGTCGCCTATCTGAGCCAATCAGATCGTCCGTCGCCTATCTGAGCCAATCAGATCGTCCGTCGCCTATCTGAGCCAATCAGATCGTCCGTCGCCTATCTGAGCCAATCAGATCGTCCGTCGCCTATCTGAGCCAATCAGATCGTCCGTCGCCTATCTGAGCCAATCAGATTGTCCGTCGCCTATCTGAGCCAATCAGATTGTCCGTCGCCTATCTGAGCCAATCAGATTGTCCGTCGCCTATCTGAGCCAATCAGATTGTCCGTCGCCTATCTGAGCCAATCAGATTGTCCGTCGCCTATCTGAGCCAATCAGATTGTCCGTCGCCTATCTGAGCCAATCAGATTGTCCGTCGCCTATCTGAGCCAATCAGATTGTCCGTCGCCTATCTGAGCCAATCAGATTGTCCGTCGCCTATCTGAGCCAATCAGATTGTCCGTCGCCTATCTGAGCCAATCAGATTGTCCGTCGCCTATCTGAACCAATCAGATTGTCCGTCGCCTATCTGAACCAATCAGATTGTCCGTCGCCTATCTGAGCCAATCAGATTGTCCGTCGCCTATCTGAGCCAATCAGATTGTCCGTCGCCTATCTGAGCCAATCAGATTGTCCGTCGCCTATCTGAGCCAATCAGATTGTCCGTCGCCTATCTGAGCCAATCAGATTGTCCGTCGCCTATCTGAGCCAATCAGATTGTCCGTCGCCTATCTGAGCCAATCAGATTGTCCGTCGCCTATCTGAGCCAATCAGATTGTCCGTCGCCTATCTGAGCCAATCAGATTGTCCGTCGCCTATCTGAGCCAATCAGATTGTCCGTCGCCTATCTGAGCCAATCAGATTGTCCGTCGCCTATCTGAGCCAATCAGATTGTCCGTCGCCTATCTGAGCCAATCAGATTGTCCGTCGCCTATCTGAGCCAATCAGATTGTCCGTCGCCTATCTGAGCCAATCAGATTGTCCGTCGCCTATCTGAGCCAATCAGATTGTCCGTCGCCTATCTGAGCCAATCAGATTGTCCGTCGCCTATCTGAGCCAATCAGATTGTCCGTCGCCTATCTGAGCCAATCAGATTGTCCGTCGCCTATCTGAGCCAATCAGATTGTCCGTCGCCTATCTGAGCCAATCAGATTGTCCGTCGCCTATCTGAGCCAATCAGATTGTCCGTCGCCTATCTGAGCCAATCAGATCGTCCGTCGCCTATCTGAGCCAATCAGATCGTCCGTCGCCTATCTGAACCAATCAGATCGTCCGTCGCCTATCTGAACCAATCAGATCGTCCGTCGCCTATCTGAGCCAATCAGATCGTCCGTCGCCTATCTGAGCCAATCAGATCGTCCGTCGCCTATCTGAGCCAATCAGATCGTCCGTCGCCTATCTGAGCCAATCAGATCGTCCGTCGCCTATCTGAGCCAATCAGATCGTCCGTCGCCTATCTGAGCCAATCAGATCGTCCGTCGCCTATCTGAGCCAATCAGATCGTCCGTCGCCTATCTGAGCCAATCAGATCGTCCGTCGCCTATCTGAGCCAATCAGATCGTCCGTCGCCTATCTGAGCCAATCAGATCGTCCGTCGCCTATCTGAGCCAATCAGATCGTCCGTCGCCTATCTGAGCCAATCAGATTGTCCGTCGCCTATCTGAGCCAATCAGATTGTCCGTCGCCTATCTGAGCCAATCAGATTGTCCGTCGCCTATCTGAGCCAATCAGATTGTCCGTCGCCTATCTGAGCCAATCAGATTGTCCGTCGCCTATCTGAGCCAATCAGATTGTCCGTCGCCTATCTGAGCCAATCAGATTGTCCGTCGCCTATCTGAGCCAATCAGATTGTCCGTCGCCTATCTGAGCCAATCAGATTGTCCGTCGCCTATCTGAGCCAATCAGATTGTCCGTCGCCTATCTGAGCCAATCAGATTGTCCGTCGCCTATCTGAGCCAATCAGATTGTCCGTCGCCTATCTGAGCCAATCAGATTGTCCGTCGCCTATCTGAGCCAATCAGATTGTCCGTCGCCTATCTGAGCCAATCAGATTGTCCGTCGCCTATCTGAGCCAATCAGATTGTCCGTCGCCTATCTGAGCCAATCAGATTGTCCGTCGCCTATCTGAGCCAATCAGATTGTCCGTCGCCTATCTGAGCCAATCAGATTGTCCGTCGCCTATCTGAGCCAATCAGATTGTCCGTCGCCTATCTGAGCCAATCAGATTGTCCGTCGCCTATCTGAGCCAATCAGATTGTCCGTCGCCTATCTGAGCCAATCAGATTGTCCGTCGCCTATCTGAGCCAATCAGATTGTCCGTCGCCTATCTGAGCCAATCAGATTGTCCGTCGCCTATCTGAGCCAATCAGATTGTCCGTCGCCTATCTGAGCCAATCAGATTGTCCGTCGCCTATCTGAGCCAATCAGATTGTCCGTCGCCTATCTGAGCCAATCAGATTGTCCGTCGCCTATCTGAGCCAATCAGATTGTCCGTCGCCTATCTGAGCCAATCAGATTGTCCGTCGCCTATCTGAGCCAATCAGATTGTCCGTCGCCTATCTGAGCCAATCAGATTGTCCGTCGCCTATCTGAGCCAATCAGATTGTCCGTCGCCTATCTGAGCCAATCAGATTGTCCGTCGCCTATCTGAGCCAATCAGATTGTCCGTCGCCTATCTGAGCCAATCAGATTGTCCGTCGCCTATCTGAGCCAATCAGATTGTCCGTCGCCTATCTGAGCCAATCAGATTGTCCGTCCCCTATCTGAGCCAATCAGATTGTCCGTCGCCTATCTGAGCCAATCAGATTGTCCGTCGCCTATCTGAGCCAATCAGATTGTCCGTCGCCTATCTGAGCCAATCAGATTGTCCGTCGCCTATCTGAGCCAATCAGATTGTCCGTCGCCTATCTGAGCCAATCAGATTGTCCGTCGCCTATCTGAGCCAATCAGATTGTCCGTCGCCTATCTGAGCCAATCAGATTGTCCGTCGCCTATCTGAGCCAATCAGATTGTCCGTCGCCTATCTGAGCCAATCAGATTGTCCGTCGCCTATCTGAGCCAATCAGATTGTCCGTCGCCTATCTGAGCCAATCAGATTGTCCGTCGCCTATCTGAGCCAATCAGATTGTCCGTCGCCTATCTGAGCCAATCAGATTGTCCGTCGCCTATCTGAGCCAATCAGATTGTCCGTCGCCTATCTGAGCCAATCAGATTGTCCGTCGCCTATCTGAGCCAATCAGATTGTCCGTCGCCTATCTGAGCCAATCAGATTGTCCGTCGCCTATCTGAGCCAATCAGATTGTCCGTCGCCTATCTGAGCCAATCAGATTGTCCGTCGCCTATCTGAGCCAATCAGATTGTCCGTCGCCTATGAGCCAATCAGATTGTCCGTCGCCTATCTGAGCCAATCAGATTGTCCGTCGCCTATCTGAGCCAATCAGATTGTCCGTCGCCTATCTGAGCCAATCAGATTGTCCGTCGCCTATCTGAGCCAATCAGATTGTCCGTCGCCTATCTGAGCCAATCAGATTGTCCGTCGCCTATCTGAGCCAATCAGATTGTCCGTCGCCTATCTGAGCCAATCAGATTGTCCGTCGCCTATCTGAACCAATTTTTTGTGTTTGTGAAAACGGGTCTTTAATCGGGGAAACGGAGCGGGTAGAGCAGGACGGAACGCAGGCATTGACAAACTACAATGACGGACAGGGCAAACAGGTAAGACCAGGACTTAAAATAGGTCATGACTAATCAAAGTAATCGGGCAAAGCAGGAGACGATCAGGGAAGCACACGTGGGTAATCAGGGGGCGTGGCACACACGAGGAGCGGACAAGCCGGGCATATATGTATATCTATATAAAACCTCATTAATGAGGGACAGGGAACAGAACGGACAGACAGAACTGGCACAGGGGAAGGAGCCAGGACAAGACTTGACATAAGACAGGAAAGGCAGAGAAACAGATCAGAAAGGGGGACACGGAGGGAACAGGCAGGACAAAAGGACCGGGAGTGAACGAAGGGAACATCGGGGAAAGAGGAGCAGAAGCCAGAGGGACGAGGGACAAAGAGAGGAGGGACAGAGACAGGAGGAACAAAGCGAGGGGGAGCAGAGGCAGGAGGGACAAAGACGGGAGGCCAGGGAGAGAAGGAGGGGGAACCAAGAGGAGCCCGAGGGAGACCCAGCGGGCGACGGGAGGCAGCCGGAAGGGCTGCAGGCGGCCGGGAGGCCGGAGCCGGAGGGGCCGAGGAGATGGGGTGAGGGACAGACGCAGGGACGAAGGAGGGAGTCGGAGGGGAGACCAGGGAAGGGGACGAAGGAGCTGGAAGGGACCCTGGCGAGGGCAAGGAGAGAGGGGGAGCCGCAGCAGACGGCGACGTCCTCCGACACGCCAGAGCGGGAGGACCAGCAGGCGAATGAGGAGCCGCCGTCGGGGGGCCCGCAGGCAACCGATAAGACGCCGGAGGAGGGACCGAGGCAGGGCGACGAGGCCGCGGAGGGGGACCCGCAGACGACAGCCGACCCGGAGGGCCAGGACCCGCAGGCGCCGACCAAGCCCTAGCGCCGGCGAGGGAGGGCGAGCCAGGGGGCTGGGCGGGTGGGACCCCAGCCGTGCGTCTGTGTCCTCTCCCCTTATGGGACACAGACATAAGGACCCGTGGCCGGGGTCGGGCTCGTCGGGGTGAGGGTACCAGAGTCACAGGGGGAGAAGGGACTGGAGTGGGGCCAGGGACTGGAGCTGCAGGCTGCAGAGGGGGCGCCTGCCCGGGAGCTGCAGGCAGGGAAAGCGCCTCGGACGTGGGCGCGGTAGCTGCAGGCAGCGGAGACGGCTGCTCGGGCTCTGGGGCCGCAGGGGGCACTTATTTTATTATATAAAATAAGTGTCACACAACCGGGGTGACATGCCTTGCCTGCTTGTGGGATGAGGAAGACTCAGGGACTGGAAATGGGATTAAAACTGAAGATGTGCTCATTCCTTTGTGTATTTACAAATTTTCCTTCCGTCAGACATGAGGAGTTTGCTGCTATATTTGGCACTAATAGAGATTCTGATGCTGCTATTTTTATTGTCTATTAGTTTGTTATTATTTACAAGTTCTGTTGTGTTTTTGCATTTTTCTCTTCTGGTTAATTAACTGCTGTCTGATTGCTGTGAAGTATGAGTGTGGTGAGTAAGACTCAGGGACTGGAAGTGGGATTACAACTGAAGATAACATGCTTATTCCTTTTTGTATTGTTTACAAATTTCCTTCCGTCAAACATGAGGAGTTTGCTGCTATATTGTGCACTAACAGAGATTCTGATGCTGCTATTTTTATTGTTTATAAATGTGTTATTGTTTCCAAGTTGAGTATTCAATAAATGCTAAATTGAGAAATTTTGTGTATCGTTTGTTATTATTAGTGTGATATTTTACCATGCAAATAGAGGGGAAAACGTCCAATTATCGGCCAAAAAAAATCAGCAGCATATATCGGCCATCGCCTGACCCTGACTCCTAAATATCGGCATCGGCTATTGAAAAACCCATATCGGTCGACCTCTAGTAACAGTACATTCTGTCCAATTCATCCATCGAGTTAAGTCACACACCCACTTGAGGGGGCACTCCGGCAGACGTGAGGATGGGGATGTTCTTTCCGCTATAACATCCACTGCAGAAGTACATCTCGCTCCTGTTCACAGGGCTTACTTCAATGATGAAGCAGGGCTGGTTGTCTGGACAAGTGAAGTTGTCCTGCTGCTGGGTCTCGGTGCCGTTTTTCCACCTAAGCTTGAAGGTGGAAATGTGTTCCAACTTGGTCCCTGGGACTGCAGCATAGCCAAACATCGCGAGCAGCGTCGGCCACACCCACCACCAGAACCATCACACCGTCCTATACACATAAAGAAGAACTAAAACATAGAGTGTTGTGACAATCTATGCGTTAATGTTTGGCAGCATAGGTGATTCGTTAAAATTATACCGAAGAATGGAAAATGTGATATTTAGAATATTTTTTGCCATTTAGTAGCTAATTTAAGCACTTACCCAATGCCTCAATTTGTTTTAGGTCAGTAATGTCTGAGCCAAAAGAATGAATGTATGAATTTAATACAATTCACCCACTCCCACCCACACACAAATCTGAAATTCAATTTATTAAGACACTTCTTAAACATTAGTGCATTAACAAAAAAGGAAAATCTTAAGAGATTCAGTAGGATTTTCTATGTTAGACTTAAGTTAATAGTTCAATAGTTTTTATATATTTCAGTATACCAATTTGACTTTAATGTTGAAACAGATGCTAAAACATGGAATAATTTCATAACTAGAGAAACATGTTATTCACAAACACTAGCAAAGGTAGCTTATAGTTAAACTTACTTAAGTCAGCAAGTCAGGCTACAGTGTGTAAGAATTGTCGTAAACGATAATTTGTCTCAGTCTTACATGACAGAATAAGTAAACAGAAAATATAAAATGGCTGAAACAGCATCATTAACGCCAGCTACAGTAGAGGCGCAGAAAAGGTGTCATGACTGAAGTATTCCCAAACTTTGGAAGACCGCATGCGAGCCTTTTTTGCCGCGTGTTTCTCCAGAGGCTCCGGAGCTCCGCTGGTTGACGCAGCCAAGTTGGCTCATGTGCAGGGGGACAAGCGGCAAATTTCTTTTTTGCAGGGTGGTAGGTGATGTCTCATTAATATTTCTGAGAGAAGTGCTACATGATTGGCCAGTGCATGCCTTACAAAATGGTGCGGCACTGCATCCAAGCCTGCGGCACTCAGAGTCACAAATACAGTGGAAACCATTTGTAGTAATTACGTCTGTCTGGCTGATTTCCAACTAATTGATATTTGTATATTTATTACATGAATATAAGGTAATATAAGGTAATAGAAGAGGTATTTAATGGTTTTCCGTCTGAGGAATTTGCAAAAAACTGCAGTGCATGATGGGTCGGATCTAAAGGCTGCCTAACGTCCTCATCTGTAGGACGACTTACATCAAGACTAGGAAGGTGCATAATGTTCATGCCTGGTTGCGTTTGTTGGTCCAGAAAGTAATTCAATTTCGCCATGTAGGTTACGTTCTTAAAAACTGCTTGGAATATAGCCCGATTATATGCTGTGGGCCTTTTAATTTCTTTGTTTACCAGGTAGGCTACCTTCTTTAAACTGCGTTTTGTTAGACTACATATTTAGGGAGGTCTTTATAAATTTATTGTAGTCTTTATAAATATGTACATAGTTTAGCCTAACCCAGCCACTTAAGGGAGCAAGCCAGCTCAACTAGGTGTCGGTCCCAAGCCCGGATTAATGGGGAGGGTTGGCGTCAAGAAATAAAGAGACTGTATCTTCACTGCATGACTGATGTCAAAATGTGTGAAATATGTGGTTGTATAAATAAATTCATTAAAGTAGGTTAATGATTCTGTGCTGTCTAAATTGTATAGAAAATTTCTACATATAGCCAAACAAATCTCCTCCTGTTTGAAAAGGCATAGAAAAAGCAATTTAGCCACTAAAACTTTACAGTTTTTGTGAGGGACAGTCGAATTCTCTCGTTAAGTTTTTTGTGATCCTGCACCTACACTTTGCCGGCCCCAGGAGGATGGGCTCCCCCTTTGAGTTTGGTCCCTCCCAAGGTTTCTTCCTTCTTGGGAGTTTTTCCATGCTATCGGCGCCTATGGCTTACTCACTGGGGGCTTTGGGTGGGCATGATATAAAGCAAAGCATTTTCCCTTCCAGTTTCCTCCTCTGGTCCACATTGCAGGACCATCAGCCATCAGAAACAGCCCAGACAGTCTCCTTCAGCTTCTTTAGTGTCCTTGGAAGCCAAGGCAGTTTTAGATCTGAGAGGAGGTTTATCAGAAGGACACATATTACGTCGTTTGTCCTGAAATGTAACATGGGGAGGAAAAGTTAAGCGGTTTAGTCAGATTGGAGTCGTTTATTCAGCAGTGGCAGCGCCAGTGACTTAATGCTACAGGTGCTATAGGGGAGTGAGATTATTTAGAGCGGGTGCTTTAGCTTTTCAGCTTATGTAGATGCTGTATAGAAGCACACAGCACGATAAGCTACAGCATGGATAAAATATGATAAAATATGAAATTCTAACGTCTAGCTCACAGAGCCTCTATGTGTACTTTGAAGAAAAAATACACTACAAGTATGCTATAAAAACCGCAAAAATGTCTTACACAATATACAGATTTTACAGATAGTTAAAGAAAAAATGAAACCAATATTTTGGGGGTGCTGTGGGGGTACTATGGTCATTGGAGGAGGAGCTAGAGCCCCCCCCCCAAGCTTTTCCCTGGTGCTGCCACTGTTGTTCAGATTAAAAGTAACCTTGTCATTAATAAACAGTACTCTGATCAAATTTTTGCATGTACAAACACAATCAAAGTTTAACCACATGTTTAGACACAATTCACACACCTGTTACATTTCCATAATGCTAAGACTCTCTACACTTACTTCATCCACTTTCTTGTTTGGTACACAGTTTCATCCACTTTCTTGTTTGGTACACAGTCAATTGATGGATGTGTAAGATTATTACCAGACCGTCTGCTGCAAACTCTACAGTTAATGAATGGCTGCAAAAACACACAGACACACAAAAACAGTATTTAAAGAGTGGTGGGCAATAAATACAGTGAGAGAAGGTGTAGTAAAGATATATCTAAAGATTTAAGGCAGAGCTGCTGGACTGCAGGGTTTAATGACACAGAACAATTTTAGAGGAAAGAGCTTCCAAAGCAGGGTCACCTTAAGGCTATATTATACAAAGCAAGTTCATCTAAAAGTATGAACAACAAATCCCGTTTAACTGAACACTGCTCTGTATTAAAATACTGTCCTCCGATCAAGCTAAGTGGTCCTGTAGTTCACTATTTAAAGAGGTAAATTTAAAGGGTAATTCACACTGCGCATCTACCCTGCTCTGACCAGATTTAATTGCCCTTTCACCACAAAACACCACACTGCCATTTAAGGCTGATTTCAACTGCCTGGTAATCCAGCCTTTAAGCCTGTAAACCTACTAAAATTTGAGAATAAGGTGATGGAACTGGCTGTTTGAGGCCACCTATCTATTTGTTACTTTATTGTTGGCTAACTTTCCTCCGCAGGGCATCAAAAAAGTTAACATGAACCTAAATTAATTTGCTAACTGATATGTCCAATGCTCACAGTCACAGTGACTCTTTACTTACCCTCTTGTCCATGAAAATACAGTCAGCCCGATGGTCTGTTGCAGTTGACTTTGGACATTTTGTTGCTCTCAAGAGAATCTCAATGTCAATGTATTCACTGCTGATCTAAATCACATAAACACGTTATATACAAAATTGCCTACAACTGTTTTAAAGGCAATATAACAAACAATAATCACCCAAAAAATGGCAAACTGTCACAGACTTGACTGCAGCAGATTCAGAGAGAAACTGTGAGAAGGTAAAATTGACCAGGGCTGAGATATACAACCATCACTTTCATTGTGAAGAGACATTAAGCATCATATGCATTGAAATTAAAACATCAAAATCAATGTGATTCTCATTAGTTCAGCTTGCAGATGATGAAAGTTTCACACTTTTGTAAACACTTTCTCAGCAGTTACCTTCGGACGGCCCTGGATGTTATAGAAATTCATGTGCTGACGGGTTCCTTGATGAGCATTTTCGACTGCGAGTTTAATGGCCGTCTTGTAGAGTGCAGGGAGACTGTGGTAATCTTGCTGGGCCTCTGTGGAGATAAGCAGAGCTCCATAAGCCAAAACCAGAACCAGCAGGCGGGTCATCTTCCTCTCAGCTTTGAAGGGAGAAGCAGGACTGAGGACACTGATCTGTGGTCCCCTTATCCAGCACGTCCAGGGGCGTGTCCTTCACCCGAAACAAACAGACCTTTGAACAACATTGGAAAACTCTTCAGGATGAATCGAGGCAGGTGGTCAAGTGGGTTTATTGTTATTTCAGCAATATACACAGTACACAGTGAAAGGAAACATTGTTCCTCCTGGACCACGGTGCAAGACAAAGAAGAAAAACAGAAACAACACAAGATGACACAAGTGCGGGCAAGATAGAACTATACAGAGTGAAAGGAGCACAAACAGAGGGAGAAAGTGCAAGATAAACACAAGAGCAACAATACAATACTACAGGACAAGACAGCGCAGTCAAGAACACAGAGTGCAGCCAGAGCTAACCTGAATAGGGGCATCAAGGTTGCCAGGCAGGCAGAGAAACAGAAAATAGAGGTCTACTTCACATACAACAACCCACAGTGGGTGTGGCAGGGAATACAACACATTACAAACTTCAAAGGCAACAACACCGTCACTGTTAACAGCAACGCCCTTTTAGCAAAGGAGCTAAACAGCTTCTTTGCTCGTCTGGAGGAACACAGAGCAGACATAGCCACACTGCCCCCTCCCCCAATCTCCAGCACTCACAGACTCCCTCTGCAGGAACACCACGCGAGAAGGCACATTGCATCTCTAGGTGTGTGGAGTTTAAGACAAGGCAAGTGATGCTACGATAATATAATTCCTTGGTAAGACCCCACCTAGAATATTGTGTGCGGGTTTGGTTACCATACCTTAAGAAGGACATTGCTGCCTTGGAAAAGGTGCAACGTAGGGCAACGAGAATGATTCCTGGTCTTAGAGGAATGTCTAATGAGGAGAGGTTAGCTGAGCTGAATCTGTTTAGCCTCGAGCAAAGGAGACTAAGGGGGGACATAATCCAGGTGTTTAAGATTCTAACAGGTCTGGATGCTGTTCAGCCAAATGGCTATTTCAATGTTAGTTTAAATACCAGAACTCGTGGCCATAAGTGGAAATTAGCTGGAGAACATTTTAAAACGAATTTGATGAAGCATTTCTGTACACAGCGTGTAGTTAGAGTATGGAATAGTCTTCCTGTTATTGTAACACAAGCTAAAACCCTGGGTTCTTTTAAATCAGAGCTAGATAAGATTTTTGAGCTATTAGCTAAGTTCTCCTCAAAGGAGCTTGATGGGCCGAATGGCCTCCTCTCATTTGTAAATCTCTTTGGTTCTTATGAGTCAGCTTACAGAGATGAGGTCCAGAAACTGATAGGTTGGAGTTCAGCAAACAATTTGGCACTAAACAGCACAAAGACAAAGGAATCACTGACTTCAGGAAGGATGGAGGCGACACTGGCCTGCCTAGATGGATGGATGGATGTTTTTATTGACATTGTAAGTACAATGAGATTTAGTTTGGAACGCGCCAGCAGCTACACAGTATATTTACAATTATATAGATTGTGAGGCATAAAATAAGGTGTGAGTAATATAACATAACGACATAATATAAGTAATCATTAATTAATCATTACAGATGGTATGAGGTGTGAACCGCTAGGCTGCTATGGCATGTTTGGTATCAAACCGATGGAAAATCACTCCAGTTTCCAAATCTGGTCAGTGGTTACCACGAAAGTGAATATATCAAAAGTTACACCAGCCTAACGAAAATCATCAATACAAGGGAAATCACTCTGGTCATAAATCTCAAAAGGACTGATACAGACCCCCTTCCGAAAGCCCGCCAAATGGATGGTCAGCCATTGGTCCAGGAGTCGAATTCCTGGTCACTCCTATTCACGAACTTTACACTATAAAACCTGGCACCTCAGAACAAAGCCAGGAGAGGAGAAACAGAAGGGAGGAGAAAACAAAAGACCATCAGCACGAAGAGAGGCAGAGAACATCAGCCCAAGAGAAGAGAAGCCCACAAGAAGCCCTCCTGAAGCCTATCAGTGAAGACCCAGCTGGACAGAGAACTGCAACCAAGCCCAAGCTTCACCAGGAGAGGGAATCAGAGGGGCTCCACTCCAACAACCGCTGCAAACACCGCGCCTCCCTGAGTGCCATCACCCATCAGCTCATCAGCCTCCGCAACCAACTGCCAAGACCCCCCCCCCCCACTCTGCAACCAAGTAAACAAACTTCCTTTCATTTATAACAACCTAAACTCCTATTCACCTGCTATATTACTTTAGGACAGTATTTCCACAAATTGCTTGCTTTGCAGAACAGTATTTTCCCTTTTAAGGTTACTCATTTTAAATCTGGTCATTGCATTTTCATGATTACATTGTTTGTGTCCACTCCGTTATTTCGTGTTTATTGTTTGTTAGGTGTAATGTCTGTCTTATGTTAGTTATAGGAATAAATGCATGTCTTTTACACAACTTCAGCCTCCGTTCATTGAGTGCTCACAAGAATCCCTGCCTGTGCGATCTACGCTCTGAAACCTCAAATTCGCCTGAAATATCGCGAGACTCTCTCTCATTGGCCGTGAGGGGAGCTTCGCTACCGATCGTTTACATTACCTGGTGACGCAGCTCGTTGGACAAGCCTTCTATTCTAACCCAGGTTATTACGTGATACTGGTTATTAATGAGTTCCATTTAAGTCACACATTAACAGACTCACGGTGTTTCGCAATTGAGTTTGAGCCGACCATTCAGCATAAAAATTGGTTAATAATCACAAGGCACAAGGTTTAAACTTATTCTGAGCACACAATTTAAACTTTTTATGACCGAACGTGCAGTGAAGAAGCGCTACTGTGAACTGGTTGCAAAAGTCGCACTCATGGCAATCTGAAGGCATTTAAGCGGGATCATATGGGCTTATTATAGTTATTTTTATTTCTATTATTAGTAGTTATATTATTTTGTTTTATTTTCGGTGATTTCATTGTAGTTCTTTCGTATTAAACTGCAGTAAACTTTAACCCTATGTCTGACGAGATTCTCAGATGTAGCGCTTTGTTTCCAGGTTCAATTCGGACGAGTGTCTCCGTTTCTATATATCCTGGGAGAGATCTCTCTATTAGCGAACGGGAATACTTGTTATGAGGTTCTAACCTAAATTATGTTGCGCTTGGACATAAGACCGATAGCTTAGTTACCTATCAGGATCATACTCGTATGTGTGTGCCTGCTTTAGACAAAGCAAGTTTAACACAACTTTGCGCTGTGAGCCAAGTGTGTGTCATTTAGAAATTGGGAGTCTCCTGTGCTTGAGACCCACCGTGGTTAAGCACCATTTGCGACGAGATATAGTGCACTCACAATTTAAATCTGTCGCCGTAACGCGTGCGCCGTCTCGCTTCAGTAATTGTTTTAAGGGGTTTTATACTGTGCAAGGCACAGAAGAAGGCCACAAGCAGCATGCGCATGCATTAAATGTGTGTGTCACTCATCTAGCGTCGGCAACCGCCTAGCTATATCTTTGGTTACCTCTAGTGGTCAGGCATAGAACTACCACTCCATTTCGAAATTGCGCCTCTAGTGGCCAGGCATAGAACTACCACTCAATTTCGATATTGCGCCTCTAGTGGCCAGGCATAGAACTACCACTCCATTTTGATTTTGCGCCCCCGGTGGTCAGGCATAGAACTACCACTCCATTTCGATATTGCGCCCCCGGTGGTCAGGCATAGAACTACCACTCCAGTTCGAAATTGCGCCTCTAGTGGTCAGGCATATAACTACCACTCCATTTCGAAATCGCGCCTCTAGTGGTCAGGCATAGAACTACCACTCCATTTCGAAATTGGGCTTCTAGTGGTCAGGCATAGAACTACCACTCAATTTTGAAATTGCGCTTCTAGTGGCAAGCCATAGAAGTACTACTTCATTTCGAAATCGCGCCTCTAGTGGTCAGGCATAGAACTACCACTCCATTTCGATATTGCGCCCCCGGTGGTCAGGCATAGAACTACCACTCCATTTCGAAATTGCGCTTCTAGTGGTCAGGCATAGAACTACCACTCAATTTTGAAATTGCGCTTCTAGTGACAAGCCATAGAACTACTACTCCATTTCGAAATCGCGCCTCTAGTGGTCAGGCATAGAACTACTATTCCATTTCGTAATCGTGCCTCTAGTGGTCAGGCATAGAACTACCACTCCATTTCGAAATTGCGCTCCCGGTGGTCAGGCATAGAACTACCACTCCATTTCGATATTGCGCCCCCGGTGGTCAGGCATAGAAGTACCACTCCATTTCGATATTGCGCCCCCGGTGGTCAGGCATAGAACTACCACTCCAGTTCGAAATTGCGCCTCCAGTGGTCAGGCATAGAACTACCACTCCATTTCAAAATCGCGCCTCCAGTGGTCAGGCATAGAACTACAACTCCATTTCGATATTGCGCCCCCGGTGGTCAGGCATAGAACTACCACTCCATTTCGAAATTGCGCTTCTAGTGGTCAGGCATAGAACTACCACTCAATTTTGAAATTGCGCTTCTAGTGGCAAGCCATAGCAGTGCCACTCCATTGAAATTGCACCTCTAGTGGTCCGCCATAGTAGGTTAACAACATCTGAGTTGGGTCTCTGGTGGTCAACTGCGGTGATACAACACGCATAATTGGACACACAGGTTTTCGCCTGAAAGCAGGAATCAACTTCACGGACTAAATCAGTTTGATCACAATACATTAACATCCAATTAGGTTATTGTTGCATAACTAATTGATGTTTACAATTGAATAAGAAACACAATTCATTTGGTTTGATTCCCGTTTAACCTTTTTGATTTATTTTAGGTTTTATTTCACCTTATGCTTTCATTCATTCCCTCTCCCCCAACAAGGGGACTTGCATAGAAGTTCAACCACTATTAACAACAGTAAACCAGTTACGTACACAATCCCATCAGGAAGTCGTTTGGATGTGATCAGTTGAGCCCTTCGGGTGCTGGGTGCTTACCATTCGCTCTCTGTTGGTTGAGCTTGTCTGTGGCTCTGCTGTCACTGCTTGTGATCGTACAGTTTGTCAGAACCGAAGGGGAGTTCTCAGCAATTGGATGCCCAAAAGCGTGTCAGCCCGGCTACACCCACTGACTCATTACGGGCAAGGCTGACAGGTACCTCAGGCGGTCATTACAACTTTTGAGCAGGACTTCGTTTAGGGTGAGTTCTGAGAACGGCCCTAGCTTGGACTCTCACTAGGGTGGGTGATACCTGAAGGCAATTTTGCCAGCCGATAAGCTGAGCTCCACCTGGGTTGTCTCAGTTGTGCATACAGAATACGCCCTTCCAAGTTAACATTGCTGGGGATCGGGGGAGTGGAAGCCGGACTCAGGCTTGCTTGGCTGGGAGAATGATTCCTGGTCTTAGAGGAATGTTTAATGAGGAGAGGTTAGCTGAGCTGAATCTGTTTAGCCTCGAGCAAAGGAGACTAAGGGGGGACATAATCCAGGTGTTAAATCTGGTCATTGCATTACATTTTTTTTGTATCCACTCCTTTATTTCGTGTTTATTGTTTGTTAGGTGTAATGTCTGTCTTATGTTAGTTATATCCATCCATCCATTTTCCAAACTGCTTATCCTACTGGGTCGCGGGTGGTCCGGAACCTATCCCGGAATGTGGAATGGGCACGAGGCAGGGAACAATCCAGGATGGGGGGCAGCCCATCACAGGGCACACTCACACACAAATCGTGATTATATTATTGCACTATACTATATAAATAAAAAGTAAACTTAATACCAGTTGTGGTAATAAAGTGCACAGAGAGTAAGAGAGAGTAGGGTTTCACATAAACGTATGTTCATTAGCATTTAGTATTCTGATGGCTTTGGGGTTAGAAGCTCTTATTAAATCTGGTTGTTCTGCAATGCATACTGCGGTAACGTTTACCAGAGGGCAGAAGTTCAAACATCTCATGTGCTGGGTGCGTGGGATCTTTTTTAAATATAATTATGCATATGTAGAACTAGGGATATGATCCTGTTAAGTATGATAGTTCTGTCTCATTATTGCAGGATCGACATCCATAGTAACTGTGGTGATCTATCCATTTGTGTGCATGTCTGTGTGTGTGTGTGCGAGCGGGTATACCTATCCTACCCCATAGCGTGATAAATACCTGTTTTTTTTTTCCCTTATGGGGACCACGAAACTGAAAACCAGGAAAACTCTATTTTATAAAAATCTGTGACTGCTGTGGAAAAACTAAAAATGCAAAACCTCTTTTATTTTGCTTGGTTACTTATGGTTATGGTTAGGGCAGGGTGGGGGTTAAGATTGTCATAGTTAGCGTTAGCATTTATCCAATAGAAGTCAATGAGCGGGCCCCATAAGGATAGGTATACCCTATGTGTGTGCATGTGTGTGTTTGTCCCATATTGCCTGGGCTTCAGGATACCTCATAACCCGGAACTTCATCAGAAGTAGTTAGAAAATGGATGAATGGATGGATGGATGGATGGATGGATGGATGGATGGATGGACAGATCAATAAAAGTACAGAACATCCATTTTACAAAGAACCATCAACACTAAATGTATGCACTGGTCATGCTCCTGGAAATTAAACTTTTCTGAAAAGCAGCATGTTCATAAATTAGCTGCTGTTATACCTTGGGGGAACAAATGCAGATGAAATTGTAAAACAAACTGCAGTGGCAAAACAGTTCTGGCTGCCTGTGCTGCCCTGCCTGCCCGCCCTCCTGCCCATTACGTCCTGCCTGTGCCACCCTCCTGCCTGCCCTCCTGCCTGTTTACGTCTTTCCTGTGTGCCCTGCTGCCAGTTATTCTGTATTTACATCCGGACTTAACTAATTGAACCATATAAACCATATAAATCAGGACTTTGTTAACCTGACTTCTGCCCTGTGGAGGATGGGCTCCCCCTTTCACTCTGGTTCCTCCAAAGGTTTCTTACTATGACTGAGTTTATCCTTGCCAATGTCGCTTTCTAATTTTTCAGGCTAGATCTTGCTCACTGGGACAATTGGGCAGGGACAAAGTAAAGTGCTTTGAGACAATGTAAGGCTATGAAAATGTACTATACAAAATAAAGTGAATTGACTTGAGTAATGTGGCACAAAGCAACCCTTCTTTGCCACAGGAAATGTCTGGTGCAATTTCTTTTTTAATTGTACATGTCAATTGCATAATACCCTAAACTAATTCATTATTATTTCTATTATTATCATCATCATCAGTATTTCATTAGTATTCCATGGTATTTAGATTTTTCAGGAATCAGTGTGTGTACTGTATACTTTTTAATTTATTTGCACTATGTGTAGTGTCTCTGCAGCTGTATATACTTGCTGCATTATGCACAAGAACTTCCCTCAGGCATCAGTATAGTTAATCAAATGTAATATTTCTTGCTTGTTTATTAAGTTGTTTTAGGTATTTTGTGTGTTCCACTTAATTTAGTGTAATTAGTCCTAGTTGACTCAGGTTTAGTTAGATTTTTCCTTCTGTTGTTCCTCTGCATCATGCTACTGTCATAAAATTTCAATGTCTTACCTAACTTAAGAGTTTTGTGCATTGTGTTTTGGAGAGAAAGAAATCATTACTTTTTTTCTTTAGATTCATCCACTGATTCTATCACCTATGACACATTCCCCCTGAATATTTGTTTGTTTATTTATGTATTTGCTTGGGGGATGGAATTAACAAACAGAAATAACTGAATGAATCAGGGTAGTGAAAAACATTTATAAACTTATCATTTTGGTATTGGTACGATCCTGTTCTGGTTAGTTAGCCGAGGGAGTAAATCATCCGGAGTTTCATCTCTCAATCTCCTCCTACACCCACTCAGCATCACAGTATGGACTCCCCAATGCAACTGATCTGCACGTATTTGTACTCTGGGAGGAAATTGAAGCCCCCATAGGAAAAACTCAAAGCCTACAGACATATGCACAAAACCAGGGGACATGCTCAGTTCTGCAGGCCTGGAAGTGTGAGAGAAGGCTATTTATTGAGTTTCCCCTCTGCCCCTGGTAAAGATGAAACATGCACAAGTCATTAAACACACATATACTTACATGAAAGTCTGACTGATACTGGAGCTTCCAGTGCCCGTAAACCAGGTACTGGGGTACTCCATTTCCTTCTTGATAATTAGCGCCATTGAAAAAAAAAACGGTGCCTTTCCTAATATTAACTGACTCTCAGACAAATGTACTGCTTGAAGACCCTGCCACTATTCGCATTTTCCAGCAGGAGTCACAAATCTTCATTGCATTCAGTTTATTCTCAGATGAGCTCATGCATGTTTCTATGTGCATCTTTACACTTAAACAAATACAGCTAACCTCTGTTGTTATATTCCATATATATTTGTCGTGACTGGCCTTTTTTCTCAAATGATGGATTTCTGAAACTAAAACTGACAGTATTCTAAAATATTTATATTGCCACATCATCGACACATGTTCTAATATGACATAGCATTCCCCTGGACCATAGTGCGACTTAGAGACAAGATATAACATGCCCTTCACGGTAAAACACTAGATAGGTGCAACACTTAATGTCAACGTTGTCAATGTCAATGTTGACTTAATGTCAACGTTAAATTCATGGATTCGCAAATTAAGTAACACGGTTACAGTACAAAAACGAGCAGAGCTGTGTATGGCATGACTATCTCGCGGCGGCGACAAAATATGCTTATCCTTCTAATTATTCAGAAGAAAATATATTTGCAAGCACAGCCGTTCACGGCTTCCGTACAAAAAGCTGTCACTACGCTACAGGAAGAATACACGACCAATATAGGATTTACACAAGTCTGCTTCTTTTGTTTTATTTAGTAACAACTTTCACAAAAATTGACAGCAATACTGCTAAAAGTGCAGATCTGTTGCCAAATTAAATAAACAAAGAAATTAATCATAAAAATATTCAAAGTATATACAGCCAGGGGCGCCGCTAGCAATTTTGGGCCCTATGACAAAATATGAGGTTGGGCCCCCCTACCACACCCATTCAGATCTCTGGGGGCCCCTAAAGGGCGTGGGCCCTTAGAATTGTCCCAACTTTCCCCCCCTTAGCGGCGCCCCTGTATACAGCTAACCATTTCCAATCGAAAAGTACATACAAGTCTCCAATATAAGTTATACAATGGAGCGCAGATAAAACTTTTAAATAGTAATTAACCAAACTATATAAAGAATACAAGTTTGAATACAGGTAATTTGTATAAATTTTACTGTGTTCAGACTGAAAAATCAGCACCAGCCTTACACACATTGCAGTTCTGCTTTTTTCTTCTTTTAGCATAATTACCCGTTTCACGTTCACGAGGCAGAAGATCCCTGCAAATGTGAAAATTCACAAGTAACAGGCACCATTAACCTCAAGCCATAACAGTCTGCTAGCCTGAACAATAGCAAACTCTATGTATTACCAATTATTACGCAGGTTGTCACTTTATCAAATCATGACTGTTACTAAGAAGTGGGAGTGAAACGCGTGTCACGAGATCTCGCGATATTACAACATGACGAGATTTCTCGTTGGAGCGAAAAGCCGTTTCACGAATGCGCTGCAAATGAGCTGCTGTAAATATGTCGGCATCTGACTAAATTACTATAGTAGATACCCCAGACACTTTTGAATCTTTTGTGTGTCAGCATTTCGGGTGCCCGGCGGAAAATATAAATGGCGAAAGGGAGACAGACAAAACACGAACCATCTGTAAGGACTGTAGAAAGCTAATGCCGCACACAGCGGCTAATGCTACTACTAACTACTATGCAAAGCCATTTGCAGCACCATCATAGCTCTTTATTTAAATTCACTGCACCGGTGAAGAAAACATTTTTTAAAAAATGTTATGTTTATTATTGGGTGCTTTCCACTTCATGCACCCACATACAGCGCTAGCTTAAAGCAATGCATTCTGGTCCTGACGCAATGCATCATGGTTATATTTTTTATCGCCCGTTGCATTACGTCACCATGTCACATGGTACCAAAACTCCGCGAGAGCAAGACACATCAGGCAGCACCTCTTAGCAGGCTGCACAGGCTGGATCCGCCTCCATTACGACACAACTTTGCCCTTATTGGCTTAAGATTTTAGTTACATACATGACGTTTGTATATCTGCTATTTCTCCCGAGAAGCAGGTAAAGCGGTAACTGCTTTTCAATTAATTTACTTGGTAAAATTAAATTTAAATAAATGATATGAATATTGTAATAGTACTCGTGAGCTTTGTTTGTTGTTAGTTACTATAATGTTGCGCTGCTTTATTTGTTTAATCGTCTTGTCTGTGAAGACATTCAAGTTAATCAAATAAGAACTGCACTGTACACTGTACATGACCATAAAAACTTTGAATCCTTGAAATAAATGTTTTTGATCTTTTCCTTGGCAGTTATCTTTTTACACAGGGCCTCTATGTACACAATAGTTATTTTTTTCACGACTAACAGTATGGATCAGGAGTTGGTTATTGTAAAAGAAGTAATGTGCATGCAGGTGATATTTGTATAGATTTATATTTACCCCTAGGTGATAAGTTTGACAGTCATTTCTTTTACCGTTTGGCCTCTCGGTTGAACATAATAGTGGCGCGAGCAGCTCCACTTGGTTTTTTAAAAATACTCAGCCATGAACTTTTGGTGAACTCAGGTGAATCCCTTCCTTCAGTAGTAAACCTTGGTAGTTTCAGCCGTTTACACATTGTCTCACTAAAAGGTTGATAATATATTTGTCCTTTTACATAGTGATAAAATATACGCGATAAAAATGTGAATATTCATAGATTCAGGACTAACAAAGTAGCTAACAGAAACTCAGACTAACAAAAGGTGCAAATACATACTCAGTTGGTTCCATTGTGTTGATTACATTATAATGTTTACATTGTAATGATTATATCATGGATATTTGGCATACTTTTTATAAAATCGTAATTCTTATATTCTGCGTTATATAGTGCTAAATAATATTCCATAGATGGATGGACTTTATTAATCCCCGTGGGGAAATTGTGTTTTTTATGTCTCCCTCAACTTACTCTTTGTGGAGTAAGTTGTCCGCGAAGTGCAGCTACCTGTTGGGGCGCCCAGGGAGCTGGGGGTTAAGGGCCTTGCTCAAGGACCCACAGACGTGCTGAGGCTGGGTTAGTTTCAACTGGTGACCTCATTACAGGCACAAGGACTGACCCCTGCCCCCCAACTGTGTATGAGTAGCATTTATGCTGTTTCTTGAGTGTGAGCTAGTACATAAACCAGCTAGTGCTCACCATTGCAAAAATACTCTAGCTTTCTGTCATACACATTTTTTTATTTTCTTACATTGTCCGTTTTTGTTCATAGTCTGTAATATTCTGAATAACGACAATGTAGAGGAAAAACAGATTAAATTCTCCTTGTTTGTAATTTCCCCATGTAATCCACTGCCTTGTGGTAAGAGGTGCAAAAGTCAGACGCGTTGAATGATGAGGATACGATATTGAGTTTAGTTCTTGAGAGGATTTATTCATATGATATTTTAACACACAGTACTTTGAACTGGTTTGTTTGGCGCAAAAGGGCCGATATGCAGACACCATCACACATGGCAAATACGGTCAATGACTGTTTCACTTTGCACCTTCAGCCCTGAGCCGCGTAATCTCAGCACCTTTAATAACAACCATTGCTGCCTCCTACAGGTGGGAATACACTTAGACAATAGTAAATATCACTAAGGCAGGCAAGTACCTCTCGTTTCAAGTGTTGCAATACTATATAACATTATATTATAAACAATAAATACGAATAAATAAAAACATTAAACAAATAAACATAATCAATAATATTCATGAATAATTATGCTTAATATACAAATAAAAGAATAGCTCCTGCAGATGATTTCAGATAACTACTGGAACAATGAGTTCTGGAGGGGAGCAAGCTCTGTTACATGCTATAGAAATGTTGATCTGATTCCTTTCATTATCAGATTGTTACCACTGTTAAAAACCACAGATATTGTATTCTGATTGTATGCATTTCCTTATTAGGGCATGTCAGTTACTTCTGTTAAAAAATCCGTTTATTCTGACGTCGTAAATTTCCTGATCAGAGTTTACCCTCTTTAAAGTGATGGAGGTCCACTTGTGCCAAAGATACATCGATATGCATATGAGATTTCGTTTGTGCCAAAAATATGTAAATAGCACACAGTCCATGTCGACTGAGCATGTGACAAAGAATTTTTCTGTGACAATTCTATTTTGTCAATGAGTTTGTCTGTGGAGCCCCTGAAGGGACCTAATGGTGTCCGCTAATTAGATACCCAGAAATAAACTGTGTGGCTCCTGCCCAAGCATTGCTGCCCAAACAGCAGCTTCCTCCTTATGCCACCGAGGGAGGAGTAGCCAGTGGTTCCCCTGCCCCTTCCCCTCTCCCCCCTGCAGACGAGGATCATAACCATTCAGCACCCGACTCTACCTCCTTCTCGGTGAAGAAGTGCCGTGGCGAAACGCTCAGGCAGCAGGACGAGGTAGCAGAAATTCTTGCCCCTATGTTGGTATGTCCAAATCCTCAAGGGGGAGATAAGGTTTGCTCATCTGACACTGTAGATGAAGGAGTTGAACATAAGAACATAAGAACTATACAAACGAGACGAGGCCATTCGGCCCATCAAGCTCGCTTGGGGAGAACTAAACTAATAGCTCAGAGTCGTTAAAATCTTATCTAGCTCTGATTTAAAGGAACCCAAGGATTCAGCTTGCACTACATTATCAGGAAGACTATTCCATACTCTACACGCTGCGTAAAGAAGTGCTTCCTTAAATCCAGCTTGAAATGTTCTCCCGCTAATTTCCACCTATGGCCACGAGTTCGTGTATTTAAACTAATGCTGAAGTAACTATTTGGTTGAACAGCATCCAAACCTGTTAGAATCTTATATACCTGGATCATGTCCCCCCTCAATCTCCTTTGCTTGAGACTGAACAGATTTAGCTCAAGTAACCGTTCCTCGTATGACATTCCTCTAAGACCAGGAATCATTTTTGTGGCCCTACGCTGCACCTTTTCTAAGGCCACAATGTCCTTTTTAAGATATGGTGACCAAACCTGCACACAATATTCTAGGTGAGGTCTCACCAAGGAATTGTATAATCTTAGCATTACCTCCCTTGACTTAAACTCCACACACCTGGAGATATACCCCAACATCCTATTGGCCTTTTTTATTGCTTCCCCACACTGGCGAGAATGGGACATGGAAGCATCAACATACACACCAAGGTCTTTCTCATGATCAGCTACCTTTATTTCAGTGACACCCATGAAATACCTGTACTTTATATTTCTGCTCCCTAGATGGAGTACCTTATATTTATCGACGTTAAATTTCATCTGCCAGGTATCGGCCCAGTCACTAATTAAATCAAGATCCCGCTGTAGCTGCTGAGCCACTAATTCAGTATCTGCTACACCACCCACCTTGGTGTCATCTGCAAATTTCACCAGTTTACTGTATATATTGGTATCCATATCATTTATGTAAATTAGGAACAATAGTGGTCCTAAAATCGAACCCTGCGGTACCCCACTATGAACGCAAGCCCACTGTGAGTTGAAGGACATTGCCAGTGACCTGCTGGACCCCAGGCAGAACAGGCCTCACCATGCGACAGCCCTTCAGAGACTGGTCCTCCTGCGCATGGACTGGGGCATGATGCATCAGTTTAAACAGGAGCCTGGTAAATCCTGCGAGTGCTACACCAAGCGACTGATGGCAGCATTCTCCAACTACAGTGGGATGGACTCCACAACGGACCGAGAGTGTATGTGATGTAAAATACACTAAGATAGGTAAAAACTCTTTTGTGGACTAAGTAAAACAAACATTTTATGTTCTAGTTTTCTTAAAACTACTGAAACAAATAATTGGCTACACTGCAGTTCCGCTGTTTTGTTTGGCACCCCTGCATGTCGTGCATTGTGTGGAAAAAACCTGAAGGCTGAGGAATGTTACGTAACACAGCTAGAATGTAAAAACTCTCTCTGGTGTAATTCACTGCATAAAACCAATGGTGTTAAGTGTGATGTCTTCTTCATAACACTCCCTGATGTTTGTGTCCGTGACCATGAGATAGGGTGGGCTGCTTTTCTTCCTTCCTTTGACTAGTATTCCTCCTAAATTGTTCATCTGTATTTGCTGCATTGGTACTTGATGTGCGTGTGCCTTGTGTCACGATCGCCATTTAACGGGAGCGGCGGACGGGCAGGAAACAGGCAAGGCAGGCAGGATACGGGGATTTATTAGGAACACGGGGTGCAGGAAACATCTCACGCAGACGGACTTCAATGACGGACACTGAACTCTAGTAAGACATGAACTCAAATAGACAGGACTGATTGAAAATAATCGGACACAGCTGGGTACGATCAGGGAAGCACACGTGGATAATCAGGGGGCGTGGCACACACGGTGGTCAGACTGTCCGGGACCTCCTCGGGGACTAGGGCAGGAAAGTCTGGAGCTGGGTCAGGGACAGGAGTGGGGCCAGGAACAAGAGCCCCAGGGGGCACAGTCATTTGAGGCGGAGGGAGCGCCTCGGGCGTGGGCTCTGGGGCCGCAGGGGGCAGCGGAGGCGGCTGCTCAGGAGCTACGGGCAAAGCAGGCGGCGGCTGCTCGGGCTCTGGGGCCGCAGGGGGCAGCGGAGGCGGCTGCTCGGGCTGCGCAGGAGCTATGGGCGACGAAGGCAACTGCTCAGACGCTGTAGCAGGAACCCAGGACTTTATGCTCAGCCCACTGCTGTTAACTCCGATGACTCACAACTGAGCAGCAATGCACATTTCGAATTCCATCATCAACATCAGGCAGATGACAAGACTGTTGTGGGTCTCATCAATAAAAACGGTGACTCAGCATACAAAGAGGAAGTGTGATGACTATCGGACTGCTGCAGAGCCAACAACCTGTCTCTGAATGTTGACCAAAGAGATGGTTGTTGACGTTAGAAGAACACAAAACACAGAGTGACCACTCTCTGCTGCACATCGATGGCTCATCTGTGGAGATCGTAGAGAGTACCAGATTCCTTGTTGTCCATCTGGCGGAGAATCTCACCAGGTCCTTCAACATCAGCTCCATAGTAAGGAAAGCACAGCAGCACCTCTACTCTCCACGGAAGCTCAGAAAAGCCCATCTCCCATTCTCACACTCTATTGGGGAACTGTTGAAAGCACCCTGAGCAGCTGCATCACGGTCTGCTTTGAGAACTGTGTCGCCTCAGATCACAAGTCCCTACAACAGATAGTGATGACAGGTGAGAAAATCATTGGGAGTATCGTGTTAGAGAAATATGTACTTTTTTTATCATCATTTTGCTAGACGCTTAGAAACAACACCCTGCCGCAGCTTGATCTTAATTGAGCAATAACACGTCTCAAGAACTGTCGCTTGAATATTTCCACCCCATATATGGTGACAAACAATGTTCAATGTCAGTTGCATATCCTGTTTGTGTACCTCAATAAAAGACACTGCGAGGGGAGTTACTCTTTCGAAGTTGGCTGAGTTCGACTGAGAGGCTGACACCTCGAGGTCAGGACCGGGCTTCCCTTTGTAAGGAAAAGTGGTAAAAATGTCCCAAGGTTCTTGGTTGATCATTTGAATGCAGACAATGTTAGGAATTTATGATCATGGGGGAAGCCAGGGAGAGAATGGGGGTTCCAGTTGGCACCACTATGGTGATAAGGATAAGATAAGGTGATAAGAATTGAATTACAATGATCATAAAAGTCTCCACCCTGTCCTGTCCCGTCCCTGTCTCAGGATCCTCACACTCCAGGGGGTCACTCTTTATATGTAAATTCACTCACAACACCTACACACAACACCTTGGTGGGGAGGGCCTTTTTGGGTATAAAGGGGGGTGAAGAACTGTCTTCAATTTGTATCTGAGCTGCCTTTCAGTACCCGGTGTGTCTCTACACTGTATTACATTGTATTATTTTTGCTGTTCAATAAACCATCATTTTGCTGAAACTGCGGAGACTCTGCAAGTGGATTCCCTACACCTTGCAGCAAGTAAAACGTCATCACAGCTGTCTGTGTTGTTCTGTGTTCAGAGACTGGTTTGTTTCCAGCGCATCTTCAGAAGAAGATAACCCTAACATATCTCTCCCCTCCATCACAGATATTCACACCACACACTGCATCCGCAAAGCCACCACCATTGTGGATGACCCCACCCACCCCTCACATTATCGTTTCACCCTCCTGCCTTCTGGAAATAGGTCCCGGAGCATTCGGGCCTTCACAGCCAGACTCAAACAGCTTTATCCCCCATGCCGTCAGACTACTGAACTCTCAGGGACTAATCTGATACCACACACACATACACTCATTAACACACTTTATTATTTAACTACTATTTTTTATCTTATTGTCGCCATGTTTACAGTTACTTTTATTTATTTTTATTGCTACCTCATTGGACAACCAAACTGCGCCTTCTCAGTACTGGGTTTACTGTGCTGTTTGTGCTCGTTGGTGTCAGTTGTCCTCTCTTTTTGCACTGTCCTGCAATGTTTGCACAGTTTTTGCTCATTATGCACCATACAGTATGTTGCTAGGTTGGTATGTGTTAGTCTTCTGTTAATTTAAGTAGCACCTTGGTCCGAGGGAAACAGTTTCTTTTGTAACTGTACTATACTCAACTGTGTAAAGTTAAAAATAACATTAAAGACCTACTTGACTTTTACTGAACAGGTGCTAAAGTGAAATTACTTGCTTCTGGGAAAGAACTCCAGCTGAAATTCTGTACAACAATTATGGGAGACATATGGGAAGGACGCGGTGTCAGACCTGCCCCAGTGGGACGAATGTGGTTTTCCTAGTAACAGCAGCTTCAGTCCCAATCAGATAAGCCAGATGCATCTGAAATTAGAGGAACGGTATCAGACTGGTTGCTCAGGGACTAATGTGGTAGAACTAAAACAGAGACAAATTGGACGGTGTTTCAATTGTGGGAAAATGAGACAAAGCAGGCAGAGGAGATGCGGGTGGCAAAGAAGCATGAGATAAGGAATGCAGAGAATGTGGATGAGGGTGAGACTCCTGTGAAAACTGTGTATTGAAAATTAGGGCCATAGTATTGTCATCCATCCTGTCAGGGTATGGAAATACACTGAGGGTAAATGGCCTAATGCAGGAAGTGTCTTAATCCTATAACATCCAGCTGATTCAGGCTGTGGGGGACAGTGTAGTACTGCACTCTTCTGGCTGGGACCTTGAATAAATGAATGAATGTTACATTTATACAGCCCTTTTCTAAGATACACAAAGAGCTTTACAGAAGCACTGGGGAGCCACTTCAACCCAAACGTGAGGCAGCAGGAGAGGGGGCCCAGGCAGAGAGAACAGCCAACAAGACGGGTGCTTCCACAGACAGGACGGGGGCCCCGGCAGACCAACGCTGACGACTCCTGGGACCAAGTCAACAGAGCAGCTGTCGTCATTGTGACTCACCCTCATACATCCATCCATTGTCTAAACCGCTTATGCTACTGGGTCGCGGGGGGTCCAGAGCCTATCCTGGAAGGATCTGTGCACGAGGCAGGGAACAACCCAGGACGGGGGGGCAGCTCATTGCAAGGCACATTCACACACCATTCACACACACATGCACTCCTACGGCCAATTTAGCAAGAGAGAACATGCAAACTCCCCACACATGTGACCCAGGCGGAGACTCGAACCTGAGTCCCAGTGGTGGGAGGTAACAGTGCTAATCACTGCACCACCAAGCAGCCCCACCCTCATACATGATTTCTGATTCTTGATTTTAATCCCCTTTTCTGTTTTTGGCAACATATAAAGTGCTGTGAATGTCACTGTCAGATTGTCATATCATCCTCCAGTTGTCCCTTGTCACCCTGGATGCACATTGAGTGTTTGCTAAATATTTTATCTTGTAGTGTTCCTGATTTTTTCCTGTGTTTTAATTTGCAATTCTCAAATTTCATGACTGGCATCCGTGGGGACGATTAATTAAACCTGTTAACTCTGCACTTCAATTTCAAACTGTTGGTAACATGTGTACATATTTTTGTCTGATCTTTTCACCACCAGGTGGCGATATAGCAACTCCAGAGTTATTGATGGCTAGAACAAAAAAAACACAGTAACACAGAGGTGTAGCTAAAAATTCTGGGCCCCTGACAGAATGTCACCTTGCGCCCTCTGTCGAATTTTACATTCTGTGAAAGAGATTTGTTGAGCCATCTTCCAATGTAATCCAATCCAGCTCTTTATTTGAAAAGCACTTTAAACAACCTTATGGACCAAAGTGCTGCACAAAGGAATAAATAAAAACATTCACACACTTAAAAACGAAGTAAAAGAAATTTAATAAAAACCAAAACATTCAATGTGAGTAAAAGGCCATTAATAAAAATTTAAAAAAATCTATTAATTAATAAAGAAAAGGCTAAGATTAAAATAAGATTTACTATTAAAATTAACATCTCACAATGTGTCAAAGGTGAAGGAGAAGAGATTAGAAGAGATTTAAAAACGGACAGAGGGGATTCCTCTCTAATGTGAAAAGGCAAGTCATTCCACATTTTAGGAGCTGCGACTGCAAAGGCTCGATCCCCTCTAAGCTCACGCTGAGTCTTAGGAACCGTCAGGAACAGCTGATCAGCTGACCTGAGAGAGCGGGTGGGGGTGTAAGGGTGAAGCAGCTCACAGAGGTCAGATGGAGCAAGACCACTGAGGGCTTTAAAAGCAAATAACAGAATTTTAAAATGAATCCTAAAATGTACGGGCAGCCAGTGGAGTGAGGCTAAAATGGGGGAGACATGCTCATATTTCCATGTGCGGCAGCATTTTGAACCTTCTGGAGGTGAACAATAGTGGAGCCTCTAACCCCAACATAGAGGGCGTTACAGTGGTCCAAACTAGTAGTGACAAAAGAGTGGATTACTGTCTCAAAGTGCTGCCTAGAAAGAATTGGCTTTATTTTGGCCAACTGCCTCAATTGTAAAAAGCTTGACTTGACAACTAACCTTATCTGAGTGTCAAACTTAAGGTTGGTGTCGACTTTAACCCCTAGGTGTGTGATGACTGGTTTACAATATTGTTCCAAGGAACCTAAAATTACAGTGGAGGTCAGAGGAGTGGAGTTACCAAAAACCAACACTTCTGTCCATTACCTCCCCACTTCCTTGTTAGTTACAATATTTGTTCTGCATTACTGTACTGCTTTGGAGCCTTTTGATATTAAGGTGAATAACACAGGTGAAAAATTAAGGTGAAAAAAGAGACAGATGCATTGACAGCAGTCGTGGCCACACTTTGGACTGGGAGTGTAAGAGCAAAGGAAACTGAATCCACTATGTTCTGTCCTGTAAATTTTTATTAAACACCACATGACACACATACGAGTCCTGTTTTAACTTTCAGGGCTGATGGTCTGCAGCCTGGCTTGTGTTCTACAGTGCAGCGCAGGTGCAGTCACTGTGCTGAGCCCGGCGTTATATTAATGACGCAGCCTTTCACACTGACCAGTGAGAAATAACCTTGAAAATGACTGTGCTCTTTGTGGTTCTCCTTTTTTCTTACCACCAAGCAAGAGACTAAACATATTTTCTACTTATCAGTTATCAGAAATCAGAAATGTCATGCAGTAATCAGAGGTTAGACAGCAAGAATGACTTTTGTATTTTTATCTTTTGTCAATCTTTTATCCAGCGACTACTAATTCTCATCGGGGTCTGGAGAGGGTGGGACCTGTCCCAGGAAGCACAGAGCACAGGCCTGCATGGGATGCCATTCCACACAAGCAAAAACAATTAAGATGGTCAGATTTGCCTCACTGTGTGATTTTGACTGAAAGATGAACTAAGCACAGTCTTGTGTGTATAAAAATGCGTAGATTCATTTAACTTTAACAATGAGATTCAGCAACATGACCTTATAGTGTTAATGATCGGTATCTTACTGGTATTAACTGAATTATGCAAAATTCTACATTATTCTATATTATTGCACCCAAATTGTTCATACTGACTAAATGTAATTACTGACATCCTGGACATACTGCTTTTTAGGTTTGAATTTAAAATGTTAGTAGACAAATTCATGCTGTCAATAACATCTCACTTGCTCACCCACTTTTAGATAAAAATACCCTTTGTGGTTTTTCTAGTGAAGCAGTGGGCCTGAGCTGAGGACCTGATGGTTGTGTGGTTTTCGCTCACTGAGAAGAGAGACACAAACACCCTGCTCTCAGTCGGTCAGTCTTCCTGTAAAATGCAGAGGTGAGACTGCTAGTGGAAAATTACTGACTGCAGCGTCAACAACACATATAAACAGCAGCACAAACAAAATGTTCCACAAATGCAGGACATCTGTATGCTTACAGCACACATCAGACACGCTGACCCTCAGCACTGAGCTCCTCCAGGCTCTGTGCTCTCCCTCTTCTCTTCAATTTCTACACAAATCACTGCTGCTCCAGTGAAGATCCTGAATTTTGCAGGTGATACTACTGTGTTTGCCATCATAACTGAAGGTGATGAGTCTGCCTACAGACTGGAAGTCGTACAGCTGACCATCCAGTTCTGAACTCACATTATCCCAAATGTCCACATGCTTAGACTCCTCTCATCATCAGGGAGGAGCGTCCCTTGGCACTGTAGAGTAGATGGATGAGAGCAGGCTGATAACAAGGCTGTCATCAATTTTATGTGACACCTCTCACCCCCCCAGCAGACTATGGAGGCCCGTAAGGGCAGCTCCTTCAGTAAGAGACTCAGACACCCGGCGTGTGACAGAACGGTACCGCAGGTCATTGGGCCCCACAGCAGTCAGGCTTTATAATCTGCACTCTGCTCATTGAACTTTTCCCCTGTTCACTGTCTTCTGATACAGTTTCTATCTGCTGCTGATCTGCAATATTGTTCCTCCTTATTCACTGATGTGCAGTGTTGCATTGAGCCAGTGCATTATGCCCTGTGTGGCAGCTTCCTTTGGGAGGCTAATATCTGGCACATGAGCAATAATGTTACATGCAATAGGATTGTGTATAAGTTAAGGATTGTGTATAAGTTAATTTTAATATTCCTATAATATTCCTCTGTATGTAATATATTCTTATTTTTTGTTTCTATTATTACCCTATATTTATATATACATCCATTTATTTTACATTCATAATGATGTTGTTTGTTGTTTTGTGCCCCACTGCTCTTGTAACAAGCCTCAGTCTTGACTCTCCCTTTTAAGGTCTTGGCCTTAAATCACACTCGATATAGGTGGTGTCGTCCCCATCACCCTGACCAGGATACATGCTGTAAGATTAATGGATGGTGTTTATCTGTGTGATGAAAAAGAATGTGAATAAAACAAAAATGTACCATTATAAATGGGAGCCCTAGGATGTGTGGTGGTTAGAGATGTGGACTGATGAGAATTTTGCTTTTCTAAAGTTCTGTTGTGAAAACTGTACATTCCGTTCCATGTACAGTAGTGATATGTAGCAATCATGTGCTCCAGTCAAATGTCCAGCTGCATGAATAATAATGGTGGCTTGTTTGGATAAAATAACTTAGGCTGAATACTTGAAAGCGTGACCTGGGTGAGGTAGAGAGGAAACAGGGTCTTACAAGAAGCAGATATTGTTCTGTCTGTGTGGTTTTTACTCTTTGCAAAGTGAGTCCAGCACAGTGCAGTCAGTGGGTCAGTCTTCCTGAGCTGCATCTAACCAGTGGAAACATCTGCAGCACTGCAGAGAAGCACTCAGCAGACAAACAAACCCAAACAGCTTACAGCTGTATGTCACTTTTGGACAGAGGTGGACAAAGTACACAACTTCACTACTTGAGTTAAGTATAGATACTCCTCGTCAAATAATACTCAAAGTTTTTCAGTTAATTTTTTACTTCAGTTAAAGTACTGGAGTATTTGCATCTAAAAATACTTAAGTATTCAAAAGTACATTATGTTTTAAATGCAAGACATTTTTCAGAACCTAATGACTCCTGAACACCCCACTGAATACACTGACTGGCTTGTACATCTTGTAGAATAAAAAGCTTGTGGAATATGATACAATGACTATAGAAACACAACTGACATAACAAAAGTACAGCCATTGTCATTTTCATCTTATTTAACACCCCCCACCCCACTCACACAAAAGAGCATGGTAGTGTTCTTACAGAGCCGTAGCAGTGTGTGTGTGTGCATGTGTGCATGTGTGTTTGTGTGTGTGTGTGTCTATGTGTGTGTGTGTTTGTGTGTCTGTGTATGTTTGTGTGTGTGTCTATGTGTGTGTATGTTTGTGAGCCAAGTAACAAGACAGGGAGCAAGAAACAAAACTCCTCTTTCTTAATTATCCACATCGTTATTAACGACACAGGTATATATACAGGTACATATACAGGTACATGTATATACTCAAAAATACATCCAGAACACACAATTAAATGAAAAACGTAATTTAAGAACACTTGAAATTTTCATTCAGTTTCTTTCATCTGTTTAATATAATCGATCAGTCCCTGTGCGTTTGCCCCAAACCATTCAGCATGGTACACAAGGGAGACAAGTAAGCATGTGTGACATCAAAGAACTGATTGCAGCAACTCAGCCTTTCCACAACATTAAAGCCGCTTATTCCCCCCCATGCCATGAAGAAATAATCTCTGTGGCTCCCCTCTCCCCCTCCCTCAGCCCCCAGTCTGGCTTGAACATTTGCACTTCCAGTAAAAATGCGCCCCAAACACACTGACACCAAACTCAGCACCGGTGCTCCGTAAAATCCCGTGATTCAGTCTCAGAAGCACTGGCTCCCCTGCCCTCCTCTGAACATTATTAAAGCTACACCCTGAACACTCTGTGTGACTGACATGAATGAGAAGCATCTTTATTCATAATCTCTGTAGCGGAGGTCAGAATACAGAGTGTCATTATTCCCGTCTTTCTTCTGTCTCCTGGGTTTTGGCTTCTTAAGGTTCAGGGCAGCGTAATTCAGTGTGTCCTCGTCATGGCACTGTGGAGACAAAGATGGCAGAAATTGGATGGATCAAATCGGTTTGCTATTACCTATTTTCACAATAGCACTTAAAATGCTGATCCCAGGATGGAAATCAGTCTGAGGTTCATTTGTTTTACTGACGATTTGTAATTTGAAATATTTATTACATACTTGCTTGCGTGACCATTCCACTTTTTGATATATCACTGTTCTTTTCATCTGTTTAAAATATATAACACATCAATATATTATTTAATTTCGCACGGTATCATACCGTGGTCAGATAACATTCCGAATTTTCAAGCAATCAACATCCTTTTTGTCTCAAAAATGAAAGTAAAAATGACTTCTGTCAATTTAAGTGTGCATGTTTGGATACGTGTCATTGTTCTCATATATCATATATAATAAAATTGCTATAAAGGAGATCTTGGTAATAAAAGTTATTGATATGCAACTTATTGCAACATGTATATTTCAATAGATTTTGCAAAATATGAAAGATATAATACAAAAATGTAAATCTTACAGTACAAAAAGGTTTATATAAATAAGGTGAGATTTAATAATGATTTTAAAACTGTATTACCTGCAAGAGTGGTTTTAATATGAAAATGTTATCTATCATAAAACAATTTTATATTTCTATAATTTGTTAAAATCTACATTTTGTCCTTCTGAGTGCATAAAGCCGGGCAGCGTACCTGCACAGTGTGTACAGGTCAGTTTACATCTTATACAAATGAGAGCAACGTTCAGAATAATGCTGCAAGATAAAACTATCAGCAAGCCAGAGTGAAGAGGATCCAGCAGCTTCTGAAAGCCTGTAACAAAGAGATAGATTTCAGCATAATGATATAGAGACACATTTCCCATTTGCTTACATTACATTAGTTTAAAGATCAAATCGATAACACATTACAGCAGTTGTTTTGTAAATAGTCCATTTTTAACATGAACTTCTAGTATTTTGTATTTTAACAATTTATATTAATATTTGAAATAATTATTAAATTAGGCTCCGGACCCCCCGCGACCCAATAGGATAAGCGGTTTGGAAAATGGATGGATGGATGGATATTAATATTTGAAATAATTATTAAATTAGGCTCCGGACCCCCCCGCGACCCAATAGGATAGCGGTTTGGAAAAATGGATGGATGGATGGATAATTATTAAATTAACATCTGTGTAATTTAATTTAAGCACTTAAATTAGAAAATTCATTACATTAAAAAAAGAAATAAATGTCTTAATAGCAGAATAAGCTAAATAAAACTTTGAAGCAGATATACTCTCCACACTGGGTGCTACCATCTATATCCAGCTGTGTGCCGTTCCCAAACAGCATCTCCCCACACTGGGTGTTACCATCTATATCCAGCTATGTGCCCGTTCCCAAACAGCATCTCCCCACACATGGCCACAGCGCAGTAGTAAGTCCCAGCATCGGAGAGGCTGAGGTTCCCCTTGGGGAGGCTGTAGACGCAGCTCCGTGTAGGAGATCCAGCCTCAGGGCTCTTCTCACACTCATCACTGCTGTTTCCAGGGCTGTAAATGACTCCAGGAAGGGATTCTCCTGATCCATGTCTGAACCAGTAAACACTGTGTTCTCCTGCACAGCTCCCAGTCTCTATCGTACACTGCAGGCTCACAGAGTCTCCTGGCTGCAATGTGTCAGACACAGGCTGCTGTACCACAGTCCTGCTGTTGGAGTCTTTACCTGAAAAGCAAAATAGTCATGATGACAGCCCTTTGAGAATAACAATGGAAAATACAGATCCTCAAAAATTGTTCTTACAGATTTTTGGGAACTGAATCGATGTTCTTCTAGCCATCCAAGAAATCAGTAACTTCTTGGAGAACAGCTGACATTCTTCTCTCTTTTTATTGTATTACTGCTTATTAGTATATATCAGGTAACACTATACATTAACTGCACCTACATAATACCTAAATAAAAATTATATGATAATAACAAACATTATAATCATATAATGTCTTGTATTAATGTATGAAGGTAGATGAATATAATTAATTTCAATTCAAAGAAATGAAGTGTGTAAAGTGTACTTTATATTTTCATGATTTTCGTGACTTTACATTTGGTTTATGTTGCCCCTTTTCCACAGGAAGGTATTTATTGTTTTTGCATATTTAGCTCTTGATGTGTTTTGGTATTTTTGAGCATTTTGCTGTAGTACCTGCATAATTTAATTCAAGAGCCGAAGAGCTGTTTGCCCATTACTAGTTTGTCTATCTTTTAACATTAAAGAAAAAGTATACATAGTAAAAGGAATTACTTGGTTTCGTAGTTCCTCCTATTTATTTTCTTATGCACACAAAAGTAAGTTTTTCCGTTCAACCATAGCACTACAGCGAAAAGCAAAACGTCATGGCAAATACAATTATGCTTTATTCCAATACACATTGCTAATTTTTCATTATTATTACATTTATTCAGCATAATATCTTCAAGGTTTCATGATTTAATTTGCAATCTTCTGGCCTGAAATCTTTTCCTGCTACACTGAAGACTCTCTCAGCGTGTGCAGAGAAAGCTGCAGCCAAAGGGTTGGCATCCTCTGATAAACATGGTTGGTTCAGGTATCGGTGACATTATGTGAACCTTTCATGGCAGGAATAGGGACTAGTTTGACTTTTGATGCAGGAAAAGTGTTTGGGACTGTTAGGTTGAAGAAACAGTTGTTAATCATTTCTGTATGATCAGCAATGAGTGTAAATATATATGTATACGTTATTTCTTATCTTCTAGCCACATACTCTTAGCTATTGTACTCTAAGTAGGTGGTTAACAGCTGCCTACTTAGATAAGAATCTCACTTCCCTCTCTTGCGCCCCCCATTGACTATAAATAAAGAAGACAAGGGGAACCACCCTTTGTAACACATTCTGCTGTAGTTTGCATTGCAGAGAGTGTGGGTACCCTTGCAAGTAAAACTGTAACCTGTGTGTGTCTCATAAATGTGGAGTTGGGGTGGAAACGCCGGGCGCTTTCCCCAACATAGAATTTGGTCCTTCGAGCCGGATCCGAGGAACCCCGAAGACGTCTCCAGTACGCCGAGAGAAGCGACACCGAAGTCTGTCGACAGCCACTCGAAGTCGGGTGCAAGAAAGACCTGTGATGTGAATTCGTCATCAGGCCGGTGGTTAGAACTGCGCTCGACGTCTGGTGATGTCTGAAGGACCTCGGTGACG